>NC_135567.1:14665305-14687805 GCF_964340395.1 Glandiceps talaboti | reverse complement strand
AGTCTTAGATGAGACGTGTGCAGAACAGATTAGTGGTGACGTTCAATCAAATGTTAGTACTAATTATATCAAGGAAAAACTTACTCATGGTTTGGAGACCCAAGTGTTGAATGCAAGTATCAGACATGCAACACATCTATGCAGAGATAGTGGGGATATGTTGTCTGAAGACCAAGCCTGTGATAGTGATACGACTTCAGTATTTTCACAAGACGGATATGCCAGGGAAGACACAGACCATATGTATCCAGAGACACAAAAACCAGGTGATCATCAAATGAATTCACAAACAAATCCACATTTAGAAATCAAAACCAGTGAGGAGAAATCAGACACTAGTGTCTCATTATGTGATTCTCCAATACACAGTGACAGTGTTGTTTGTGGAGACAATATATCAGTGCTTCACAACTGTGATCTCAGTGTAAGTGAGACAGTTGACAATCATGAAATAATTGATAATGGAAAGCAACAAACAACTACTGAGAAAACAGTAGCCAAATGCACATACCAGGAGAAAATGCCGAGTGAAAGTGTAGTTACCAACAACGATAATGAAGAAATCGTGGTGTTGGATACAGAAATCCATGACAGTTGTCAAAGCAACATTTCTACAGATGTAGACGGTGGTGAGCAAAGTTCCTCTGTGAGAAATGTAGTGGCTAGTGATGGTCATGGAAAAAGTGTGGCTGATAATGGTATGGCCAATAGTGATGTAGACAGTTGTGAGCAAAATTCCTCTGTGAGAAATATAGTGGCCAGTGATGGTCATGGAAAAAGTGTGGCTGATAATGGTATGGCCAATAGCGATCCATTACTTGCCACAGTCACAAATGTAGAGGCCCACGGAGACCAACTCCAACACACAGTTACAAATAACAAGATTCGAGAGGAACATCATGTTTTGACAGTCAGGAATGAAGTAGGAGATTGTTGTGAACACAATATACCAACTAACATTTTGAGCAATTGCAAGACACAAGGAAGATCTGATTCAAGAATAATGAATGATGTTGAGAACCGAGTGAATGAAACTATACTAGGGGATTCAGACTCATCTGTACATGATAGTAATAATTGTTTTGATGAAATACACTGTAATCTTAGTGCTAGTAGTCATTCAAATGGCAAAATATTAGAAACCTCTGATCTTTCCATATCTAGTGACAAATCTACTGGTGGACAAGATTTTATTACATCATCTGATGTGGCTGGTGATGCTAATGAAGAAGATATTGAAGTTGCCGTTTCAAATGATGCTGACCTTTGCACTCGTGAAATTGTAACATCTGTGAATTTGCATATGGGACCAAATATGGGACCACAATCAAAGCTAACACTACTAAACAGCAACGGCCTTTGTGGGAAACAAAGAGCGAATAATAATCAAGCAAACGATGCTCAAATTTTATTGGACAAAAGTGTTTGTAGTCAACATGATATAGTACCTGGTGATGTATCCAATGATAAAAGACTTGAAGATACTGATCACTGTCTGTTGGATAACAATGGTAGCCATGGGCAACAAAATGTTGCATCTGGAAAAAGGTCCAAGGATGAGATATTAGAGAATGTTGATAATATTGACTGTTTCAAACAGAATATGACACCTTCAGATGGAACCAATAATATGCTATTTGAAGCCAAAAATGTTGCTCGAGAACAACAAACTGTTACACAACATGAATCACAAAATAGTGTTGGGTCAGAAAGCACTACACTCCCTTTATTGGATATTAGTAATGATGGCAGTTTATCCAATATTGCTACTGGTGATATGACTTTAACTGCTTCAGAAAATAATGGTGAATGTTATGAACAATGTATAGCACCTGGTGAGATAGCCAATGGTATATGTGGTGAGATAGCCAATGATAAAAGACCGAATGACCTTGGTCCACCTCTTTGTAACGATAATGGAGAACAGAGCAAGGCACCATGTGATATCTCCAATGAGAAGAGACTGGAAGATACGTGCCCATCTATATTGGACATGAGCGGTGGTCATGGTCATGAAAACATTGCCATTGATCATTCAATCAATGCTGTTGGACAGAAATTAATGGCAGTGACTCCAGTCATCAGGAATCATGTTATTGACCAACAGAATCTTAGATGTGGTGGTGGTATATCCAATGCTGAGGACCCAGAAGACAATAGTGACGCAACTTTCGAAAACAATACTTTCAATGATCAGCAGAGAACAACTGGTAGCATGACCATTAGGAATCATGTTATTGGCCAACAAAATGTTAGACGAGATGATGCATCTAATACTAACAACGAAGAGGGCACTAGTGAAGCAACTTTCGAAAACAATAGTTTCAAAGATCAGCAGAGTACAACTGGTAGCATGACCATAAGTAATCATGTTATTGGCCAACAAAATGTTAGACGAGATGATGCATCTAATACTAACAACGAAGGGGGCACTAGTGAAGCAACTTTCGAAAACAATAGTTTCAAAGATCAGCAGAGAACAACTGGTAGCATGACCATTAGGAATCATGTTATTGGCCAACAAAATGTTAGACGAGATGATGCATCTAATACTAACAACGAAGAGGGCACTAGTGAAGCAACTTTCGAAAACAATAGTTTCAAAGATCAGCAGAGTACAACTGTTAGCATGACCATAAGTAATCATGTTATTGGCCAACAAAATGTTAGACGAGATGATGCATCTAATACTAACAACGAAGGGGGCACTAGTGAAGCAACTTTCGAAAACAATAGTTTCAAAGATCAGCAGAGTACAACTGGTAGCATGACCATAAGTAATCATATTATTGGCCAACAAAATGTTAGACGAGATGATGCATCTAATACTAACAACGAAGGGGGCACTAGTGAGGCAACTTTCGAAAACAATAGCATCAAAGACAATAGCACAACTGATGACAAAGCCATACATACCAACCATGGTGACATTGATATATCTGTGGGACTAGAAAACAATGCTTCATTTTTGTTTGACAAGAGTGGTGGTTTTGAAATACCAAACAGTACATCTAGTAATACATCCATTGATGTTAGTCCAGAAAACATCGCCCTCACACTAAAAGATGTTAATGATATTTTGAGTCAACAGAACATTGCACCAGGTGATATGTTCAATGATGCGTCGCCAGAGAACGTCTGTCCATCTCTGTTATTTGAAAATATTTGTTTACACGATTTTGCAATTGATAAAGAGAGATTTAAAGATATTTCTGAAATGCTGTTTGAGCAAAATGACGACAGTAGTAAATTTGACCTTGAAAAGTCAGATGCTGCAGTTTCAAATTTATTGGGCACTAATGATAGCTGTGGAGGACGGAATATTGCATCTGGTATTCCCAATGACAATAGACTACTATACGGTAGTCCAATCCTATTGGACAAGGCTGGTAGCACACCTGGTCATAATGCTAATAATAACCCCACCGATGATAGACTACTACATTGTAGTCCATCCCGATTGGACAAGACTGATATCACACCAAGCCATAATGCTAATAACATCGATACTGATGATAGACTACTACATAGTGGTCCATCCCAATTGGACAAGACTGATAGCACATCTGATCATAATGCTAATAGTAATCATACAGGGGATACAATTCTACATAGTGGTCCGCTCCAATTTGACAAGGCTGAAAGCACACCTGGACAGGATACTAATCCAAGGTTGATGGCAGAAGTAAACACAAATCTATTGGATTATAACCAGTATGACCAACCGAAGGGTAAATCTGTTGCTTCATCCAATAATGATGGAGCAGAGATCAATGTTTCAACTTCACCTAAAGTTGGTAGAAACAGCGCCCATTCCTGCTTTATGACATTATTAGAAGCATGTTGTGAGAAAAGGCAAGTTGAAAACATTGCAAAGGTATATGATGATACACATGATGATTTGAGACAACAGAACCATGTCCATTCTTCCCTCGAAAGTCAGGAAATGGAATCTACTTGCACAAATTCAGATGAAAATATGGACAATGACATGCACAGATGTCAAAGTAGTCTGTGCATATCACAGTTTTTGAGGTGCATATATGATTATCACCGAGAAAGAGATGTTGGAGACATTAATTCTACTTTAAATAGCCTACAATCTGTCAATGCTTCAGGAAATGGATGTATTGAACATGTTACCAATGCACATATTACAGATACATGTATTTCAGATACTCGTGACATTCCCAAACACTTGCCAAATAGAAAGTTGATAGGCACGGCGACACAGAGCAATTACAACCTCTCAGGTACAACTATTTTTGACATGGACAGAAGTGGTCTGAAAAACATGCTGCCATCTGATAATATTTTAGAAACTATTAATGCCAAAGATATTGTAGTGAAAGATGCATCACCATATGAGGTTGAGAGATGTAGGATGAACATAACAAATGATGCAACAACCAACACAAGTACTGATATTATTGGAATGACTGGACACAGTCATAAAAACAGGTGTGCAGCAGATGATAGTTATGGTGAAACATGTGATTCATCACCATCAATAGCTGAAAGTGACAGACATAACAAAATTCCAAATGATAAAGCTGTCAACCACGTCAATACTCTACAAACAACTGAACGATGCCAACAAGATACATGTACATATGTGGAGGATGTCATTGAAGGTGAAAATGACCACTGCGCCAAGGATAGGAGAGATGATGACAATAAAGAGGTGTCTGGCAAACATTCTATTTGTAGAAAAATAGACGGTTTGTTAGATTCAGCGGTTACGGCTAAAGTCAATAATTGTTTTCAAAGACTAAGACAAGGAGACAAATTGTCAGTACGCAAAGATATTTCAGTTGATTCAAGAAGTGTTATCAACACCTCTGACGTGTCTGTCACAAGTTCTGTGTACAAATCATCAAATATGTGCAGTGATAGAGATGGAACAAGTGTCATGGAATTGGGAGAATCAGATAAATATTGTACTAGTGTCAATGGAAGATCTGTATCAGATAATGTTTATGACAATCGTGTGTGTCTTGATGAAGCTGACGACAAAACAGGTATGGTAAAAGTGAGAGTTTCAGGTGACGTCTCCAGTGCTGTGAAAGGAATGCCTGCGTATGAGAATCTTCATGACACTAATGCTTTCCAGAGCTTTGTTGATGAAGCTGCAATGAATGGTGGAGATGATAGTGACACAGAAATGGAAGATCATGGCTGTGAAGATCCATATGATGATGATGATGATGATGATGATGATGATGATGATGATGATGATGATGATGATGATGATGATGATGACGACGATAACAATAACGATGATGATGATAGTGATGATGATGATGAGGAGGAGGAGGAGGAGGATGATGGCGCAGGCACTGGTGGTTATAATGTAAGACATTCTCAAGATATAATGGCACGAGAAAGCAGTAATAAGAAGTGTGTTGACACCAATGACTTTGTCGAATTCAGAAATATCGGTGTGCAGTGCAATAATATAGATGTGCAAATTTCCAATGAGATTGCTCGTCGATTGAATCAACTTAACAGGACAAAATACTCACATAGGAAAAGAAAACATCAACATGACCGAGGAAACCAAACAAAGAAACTGAAACGTATAAAGCTTTCTGACCGTAACACTAAAAATGTAGTTTTAGGGAACAAGACGAAAATTAAGACTAAGATACATGCGTTGACTACTTCACGACAAATTTCTACAAAGACCAGCGGTAAAAGGTTTGGCCGTAAGACAATTAAAAGTGATCAGGGTGTTGAATGCAAAAAGTGTGGGAAATGGTACTCGCGTGTAAGTAACTTAAATGTGCATATACGCAAAGTCCATACAGTCGAAAAGCCATATACGTGTAATGTATGCGGAGCGGGTTACGTACATGAATGTATTTATACCGTTCATATGCGGAGTCACACTGGAGAAACACCGTATTCTTGCAAGTACTGCAAAAAGGGGTTCACTCGAAAGGGTAGCTATGATCGTCATATGTTAGTGCACACAGGTGAAAAGCTTTTCAAGTGTAAATTCTGTGACAAATGTTTCCTTCAAAAGTACACGCTTGATGACCATATTAGAATTCACACTGGAGAAAAACCATTTGAATGTAGTTTTTGTGAGAAAAGTTACAAACAAAAAAGTACACTAAACTCCCACCTTAGAAGACACAGGCAAGAGAAATTATTAGCTGTGACAAAATCAAAATTAGGAAAGGTTGCACTTCAGAAATCATCATCTCAAAATGTTAAAGGGACGAAATCACTTGTAAGTGGTATCAAGAGAAGTAAGAGTACTCGGCCAGGAGAACTTGGCCAGTAACAGAAGTTGGCCAGGAGAACTTGGCCAGTAAGAGAAGTCGGCCAGAAGAACTTGGCCAGTAACAGAAGTTGGCCAGGAGAACTTGGCAGTACGAGAAGTCGGCCACGGGAACTTGGCCAGTAAGGGAATTGGGAGTTGGGCAGAAGAACTTGGCCATAAAAAGAAGTTGGCCAGGAGAACTTGGCAATAAGAGAGGTCGGCCAGGAGAACATGGCCAGTAAGAGAAGTCGGCCAGGAGAACTTGGCCAGTAATGAAGAACTGATATATCACATATTACTTCAATCAATAAAATTGCCACGTAGATGTTTGCACCGAATGGGGTAGTGGGCAAGTAGCCTGTTAAATTCTTGTAGGATTAGCTGTGAAGTAAATTAAGGCAAAGTGGATAAACCCGGCCCCGGTCAGAGATATGAGAAAAGATTGTCTGAGACAATGATAGTTGTGATGCTAAAACTTATTTGGAAATTGGAGAAAAATAAGAAAAATATTATTAGAAATCTGGAATATCATGAAAAATATTGTGTACTAAAATTTTAACTAAAATTGATACGCACAACATATTTCAATTTGTTAGCTGAGAACTTTTGACTGTGAACTGTGAACATGAAAACTATTATTTATTCTTCCTGGACCTTGTGCTGAGATAAGTCTATGTATGTAGGCATTCACTCAATGTTTTGCGATCACCCACTCAGGTTATTCCTTTCACAGAATAAAAAAGCCTGGAGCACGTCTAGGTTTCTAATTGTCTATGTGTATGTATGTATGTATGTATGTATGTATGTATGTATGTATGTATGTAGGTAGGTAGGTAGGTAGGTAGGTAGGTAGGTAGGTAGGTAGATATGTATGTATGTAGGTATGTATGTATGTATGTATGTATGAATGAATGTATGTATGTATGTATGTGTGTATGTATGTATGTATGTATGTATGTATGTGTTTGTATATGTGTATGTGTGTAGTAGTATATGTATGTGTGTATGTGTTTGTGTATATGTATGTATGTATGTATGTATGTATGTGTGTGTGTGTATGTATGTGTGTGTATGTATGTATGTATGTATGTGTTTGTATGTATGTATGTATGTATGTATGTACGTATGTATGTGTGTATGTATGTATGTATGTATGTATGTGTTTGTATATGTGTATGTGTGTAGTAGTATATGTATGTGTGTATGTGTTTGTGTATATGTATGTATGTATGTATGTGTGTGTGTATGTATGTATGTATGTGTGTGTATGTATGTATGTATGTATGTATGTGTTTGTATGTATGTATGTATGTATGTATGTGTATATGTATGTATGTATGTGTGTATGAATGAATGTATGTATGCATGTATGTATGAATGTAAGTATGTAGAATGTATGTATGAATGTTTGTATATGTGTGTATATGTATGTGTGTATGTATGTATGTATGTGTGTATGTATGTATGTATGTATGTATGTGTGTGTATGTATGTATGTATGTTATGTATGTATGTATGTGTGTATGCATGTATGTATGTATGTATGTATGTACGTACGTACGTGTGTTTGTATGTATGTATGTATGTGTGTATGTATGTATGTATGTATGTATGTATGTATGTATGTACGTACGTGTGTATGTATGTATGTATGTATGTGTGTGTATGTATGTATGTATGTATGTATGTACGTACGTACGTGTGTATTTATGTATGTGTGTATGTATATGTATACGTATACGTATGTGTATATGGGTGTGTTTATGTGTAAGTGTATGCGTAAGCGTATGTGTTTGCGAAAAACTGTTTTTTTGTGAAATATGTCTGCTCAGAGACTGCTGTCGTTGCGAAATAACTTGAAAGAGTCGAGGGTACCTATGAATGTGTAACTACGGAAGTACACTTCCAGGCATAGGTACTCGAATTAATTTGTGATTTTTTAAAACTGTATAGTAGATAGATGACATATCTATACTATACAGTTTTCAAAAAAAAAAAATCATACAAATGGACTCGAGCATGCCTATGATTCAAAATACCTGTCGTTCTAGTCTAGCTAGCTGCTAAACCTCGGGTTTTGTTCCGATACAACACGACAAGTGACCGAAGGTCGCCTTTGAGGGTGAAACAAACACCCGAGTCGTTTCGCGCTCAAAGCGAACTTCGTTAATAGCTTGTCGTATATATCGGAAGAAAGCCAGAACGTCTATACTCATCCTACTAGACTTACGCCATCTACGACAGATCCCGTGTTAAGTTCCTGCCCACAATGCAGTGCTGAGGTAAATAAACATTTAAACAACTTCCTGTTCTCAATGAGCCCTTTCATCGCTCACAATCACAAACAGTAGCTCTGGTAAACATCTCCGAAGCTTCGGAGTTCCTCGACCAGAACAGTTCTTTTTTAAAACCTCTGGCCATTGAAACCTGACCCAATGTCTCACCGTGCGAAATTCAAGGCATTCTTCCCTGGCGAACAACTTTATTCTCCGCCATCACAACAACCATGGTCCAGCGATCCACGGTCTTCAAGTTCCGAGTTCACATACAGTCCTGAAGGTCAGTGTACACAAATGTATATCACTATCATGGTATAAATGTACGCATACAAGTTAGACACTATTCAAAATAAACTTAGTACTACAGTAATATCTCACGATTCAGAGAAAATCAATTGTTTGTTTGTTTAGCTTTAGCATACTCTTTTGATGACAAGGGTGCAAATGGCTATAACATCCATATCAAGTGCTTTACTTCAGTCTTACTCATTGTAATATGAATGCTATAAACGAGTGTAACACCTAGAGAAATAGCTGCAATAATTGTAGCGTCTTGTTGCGGTTTTGTGTTTTTTTTTCGTCTGTTTTGGTGACTTTTTAAGTTTTTGTGTTTAACCCGCACATTAGGTGCGGGTTAAACACAAAAACTTAAAAAGTCACCAAAACAGACAAAAAAAACCACAAAACCGCAACAAGACGCTACAATTATTGCAGCTAATAGAGAAAGTGCTTTACTTCAGTGTTGTAATATAAATGCTATAAACAAGTGTAGCACATAGAGAAAGTGCTTTACACTGTTACTCATTGTAATATGAATGCTATAAATGAGTGTATCACATAGAGAAAGTGTTTTACTTCAGTGTTGTAATATGAATGCTATAAACAAGTGTAGCACATACAGAAAGTGTTTTACACTGTTACTCATTGTAATATGAATGCTATAAACGAGTGTAGCACATAGAGAAAGTGCTTTACTTCAGTGTTGTATAACTGTATATATGGCAGTGTTGATATAAACATTATGTATCAAGGCATGCATACACTTGAGAATGCTGTTAATGTGTACTATACATGTATGTTAGTCTAATGGCAATCTGTTGTTTCTTAAATATCAAAATTCGATGAGACTTTCAGATCCTTAAAAACAACGAATAGCCACTAGACACTGTGTATGTTGTCAACTGGTCAAAATCCTGGTGTAAATCTTTTGGGATGTGTGTATTACTTCATTTGTATTGTTTATATTTATTTACAGATTGTGATGTTGTATGGGTAGAAGTCAAACGTTGTAATCAACTGATGCAGCTCAGAGATTGTTTTGAAGAATCCACTCAAGAAATGTTGCAGAAATTTGAAAATGATTTATTGCTTATACGAGGTATATTTTGTAATTATATCCCCTGAATAGATTTTGTCATCTTTAGGCCACGTGTCAATGTGTTCCCCCTTGGGTAGATTTCAAGGATGGTGGTCACTTTGCATAATATTTTACATATAAATAACATAGTAATTTGCATAATTAATACAAGTGTACTAAAGACAGAAATAAATCTGACTGGACTTTTAGTATAAGTTGATAGCAGTAATCAATATGAAAGGCAGAAATAAGTCTGACTGGACTTTTACTTTAAGTTTATAGTAGTATTCAATACCAGTGTACTAAAGACAGAAATAAGTCTGACTGGACTTTTCCTAATCAATACAAGTGTACTAAAGGTAGAAATAAGTCTGACTGGACTTTTCCTTTAAGTTGATAGCAGTAATCAATACAAGTGTACTAAAGACAGAAATAAGTCTGACTGGACTTTTCCTTTAAGTTTATAGCAGTAATCAATACAAGTGTACTAAAGACAGAAATAAGTCTGACTGGACTTTTCCTAATCAATACAAGTGTACTAAAGGTAGAAATAAGTCTGACTGGACTTTTCCTTTAAGTTGATAGCAGTAATCAATACAAGTGTACTAAAGACAGAAATAAGTCTGACTGGACTTTTCCTTTAAGTTGATAGCAGTAATCAATACAAGTGTACTAAAGACAGAAATAAGTCTGACTGGACTTTTCCTTTAAGTTGATAGCAGTAATCAATACAAGTGTACTAAAGACAGAAATAAGTCTGACTGGACTTTTCCTTTAAGTTGATAGCAGTAATCAATACAAGTGTACTGAAGACAGAAATAAGTCTGACTGGAGATTTACTTTATAAAGTTGATACTTATAGCAGTAATAAAGTGTACGAGAGATGGAAACAAGTCTGACTGGACTTTTCCTTAATGACAACACATTTAATTGTAATACCCTGTATGCGTAATACAATTCAAAATAAGGCTGGAAGGTAACATACCATGAAATGATAAATTTTCACTCTATCGTGCAATTCATGGATTGTCGGTGGCCAATTTGTAATTCTCAGCACTCAGGAGTTAGAATTCGAACCCACAGGTCTGTATGTAAGAAGGGTGATCTTACTTTGACGCCTCTTTAAGGTGGCCATATGGATGAGGATTGTGTATTTATTTTGGATTTTTAATTTTATTATGGCTTAGTATTTTAAAAATCAATGTGAAACAACATTGACCAAGTCTGTGTTTGTAACTCAATACATTGTAAAAAGCTAAAAGGTGTGTAAAAAAGTTTGTTATTGTACATACAATAACAAACATTTTACACATTTATTAATGTTTTGCAAATGTATTGAATTACAAACACAGACTTGTCATATGTCATTTCACATTGATTTTTCAAGTAGGAAGCTATGGTAAAATTGTTTTATAAATCAAATATCCAAAAAAATACACCGATTCTCATCCATATAGCCACTTTAAGACAGACAGACCTGGTGGTTACAACACACATTTTCTCAAGGTATTCCTGTTCTCTTATGCTTTATCAACACTAGGGTACCACAACACTACTAAGTGCTGACCATTCAAGAAATTTCCACATTTGCAGGGCTCAAAAATTAACTTTTTTCTTTGGTAGTCTTAGTGGGCTACCAATTTCAGAAAGTAAGAAACAGGGTTCCTGTATTAGAAATATGTTTGTTATTCATATACTTTCATGTCCGTAAATCTTCCATCCTTTAAATCATCACATAATCAGTGGTAGCCTGAGTCGGTTACCAGCTGCAAATTATGGTAGCCCCATGACAAGAATTGGTAGTCTGTGGACATGGGACTACCAGCTACAAATTATGGTAGTCCCATGACAAGAATTGGTAGTCTGTGGACACAGGACTACCAGCTGCAAATTATGGTAGTCCCATGACAAGAATTGGTAGTCTGTGCAAACTGGACTACTGTTAAATTTGAGCCCTGGTTTGGACAAATAAAAATAATCATTATTAAATATCTTTTTTGTTCTTTATTTTGATTTCGCAGAGAAGACATGTATTCTGAATTTTTTACATCAGTGTGGTGCAATCCAAATATCCCTTGCTTCGGTTAGAGAAAGGTCACGTCATTCGACAGTGGAACGAAGAAATGTCAGCTGTGATACAAGTAATGCGAGTAATGATAACATCAGAAGTGACAGAGGTGTTGCAGATCACAGCCAATCACATCGGTTATATGCCCAACCATTAGAACCTAGAATCAGAGTGTGTGATAATAGTCAAGGCGTTGAATTTGAATCACATCAGTCGATCCTCAGAAAGCCTTGTTCAAGTATAATACCATCGTATTTCCACCAGACGCACACTGATGATAGTGTCTGCGAAACTGAACATCAGAAACCAAACGACAAAGAAGATGCAAATGACTGGCATAGTTTTTCGCAGTCGTCTGCTTTTGTTGCATCGTCACACAAACGTAGACTTTCTAGCACCAACAATACGTCGCTAAGAGAGGAAGACGAAGCTGAAGAACTGAGAGCGGTTGAACAAGAAGAATTTGCACCTAAAACAAGTACGATTAATGTTGTGCAAAGTTTTAATCCTGAAATAATCAAACTAGACCCTTCAATTGACGAGGCAGTTCCTTCGCAAAGTACAGATGTTCTCCCAAGTCAAGACTTTGAAACCATGGTGACCTCTCCTACATTCAATCAACAAACATCAGAGTTAGGTCATGGGTCAGAGTTAGGTCATGGGTCAGAGTTAGGTCATGTGTCGGAGTTAGGTCATTCATCTGCAGCGTTCTTGTATTCTGAAGCCACACGTCTGCAAGATCACCAAAAAGCATTCTCTGTAGGTCAGACACGCAGGAAATATATCCGAAAGAACCGCAACGACTTTAGTCAGTTCAAAGCATGGCTTGTATGTCAGGCTAATGAGAATCGTGACCCCGAAGACATACCAGCCGCAAATCTAAACGTCTATTTAGCTACATTCTTCTATAGTACGATAAAACGAAATGGCGAGGACTACGACCCGACAACACTACAAGGTTTCTTTAACTCCATTGACAGATATCTACGTGAAAAAAACTACCCACAAAGCATCAAAACAGATTTCGAATTCGATGAGACTCGACGTGTGCTTTTAGCGAGGAAACGCAAACTATATTCAAAAGACAATAAATTTAAACGTCAGAGGCCAAAACCGAACTTACCTGCGACATTGTAAGTCAAGAAAATAATGTGGAAATAGAAATATGATATTTTGAACTTCTTTGTTTATCAAATTTGTATTTAGTAAAATTACGACTGTGGAAACTGAGGTTTCAGCTTCCCTAGATATATACAAATTAAAATTATTGTTGTGACATGTTGATACAAGTTGTTCAAGTTACATACTCAACTCGCTGGGGAGCATACAATCCATTGCAGCTTTTATAAGCACATAGGTTTAAAGTGGCCATATGAATGAGAATTTGGTATTTATTTTGGATTTTTATTTGATAAAACAGCTTCACTATGTTTTTCTACTTGAAAAAATAATGTGAAATAACATATACCAAGTCCATGTTCATAACTCAATACATAGCAAAAAGATGCAAAAAGTGCAAAAAGTTTGTTATTGTACGTACAATAACAAACAATTTACACATTGTTTAATGTTTTGCAGTTTATTGAGTTGTGAATATAGACTTGGTATATGTTATTTCACATTATTTTTCAAGTAGAAAAACATAGTGAAGCTGTTTTATCGAATAAAATTCCAAAATAAATACCAAATTCTCATCCATATGGCCACTTTTAAGTATTCACATTGCAACCTCTATCCTACCAAGTCCTTTACAACTGAGGCACAGTCGTGGTTTAAATCTTGCCCAAGGACATTAGCCACTCAGAAACAAACGCAGTGATGGGGCTTGAACCTGTAACCTGCAGATTCCTAGCTGGCAACTCTAGCCATTTACCAATCATAACTCCACAGTGATATCTTTAGTTTACGTCTATCTTTGTAAGCTGAACACTGTGTTTTCTGAGTAATACTACAACTACAGACTTCAGATCATTGATGAACGGAACATTGTACAAACAGGGAAAAATAAACAACAGAACTGGATTAATAGCACTTGGCGCAGCATGTTGGAACAGTACAGAGACTTGTGTTACACACCATGGTTTGGTCGGAACAGTTTTATGACCTCTTTATGTGTATATGAATTGCCAGAGGAACTGAAGACTTGTTTGTAAATGTGAACTATTATGTAAAGTGGCCATAAAACTGTCCATCAAATGATGGAATGTAATACAAGTCTCTGTACTTCCAACATGCTGTGCCAAGTGTTATTAATCAAATACTGTTGTTCCGTTCCTTGTTTGTAACAGGTTCCATTTGTTCATGGTCTGATGTCAGCAGCTGTAGATATCATTGTATCTCTGACCACAATCTACTGAAGGAAATGGAGAATACTAGTATGTTTGTCTATTCATTCAAGCAATTCCATTGTTGGCCATATAGTATGAACCTGTCACATCCCACTGACATGGATCAGGGTTATTTTCAGTTTTTTATTATCAAGTTTTCAGTGCCCTTCAACAAGAGAAGTAAACTTGGAGACAAGCGTGGCAACAAATGCTATGTACTAGAAATGTGTCAACATCTGTATAAACATATTTATTTAGTCTATTATCAGTATATTGCTGAGGTAGGGTAACTGCAGTTATAGCTAAAATGATGTAGGCTTGGTGTTTCACTCAAGGGATATTACAGCTAAAATGATGTAGGCTTGGTGTTTCACTCAAGGGATATTACAGCTAAAATGATGTAGGCTTGGTGTTTCACTCAAGGGATATTACAGCTAAAATGATGTAGGCTTGGTGTTTCACTCAAGGGATATTACAGCTAAATGATGTAGGCACTGTGTTTCACTCAAGGGACATTACAGCTAAAATGATGTAGGCTTGGTGTTTCACTCAAGGGATATTACAACTAAAATGATGTAGGCTTGGTGTTTCACTCAAGGGATATTACAGCTAAAATGATGTAGGCGTATCAAAATGTATTTAATTTATCAAATTATATATGATTAATAAACAAAATTTGAATATTTTTAATTTTGTGAATATAAGTGTACGGTGTATGTATGAATTATCAAATTAAAACACTGATAATTTGGCAAAATGTTTGGTTTTGTCTCTATGACTACGTTGTGTTATGGGTACAAATAATAGCTCAGTGTATAACTTCAATTATTCTAGATGCCATCCATGGTTTCAGTTCTCTTCAATGTCTCCCCTGTCTAGTCAAATGAATGTATGTAGAACAACATTCCATGCTAAATATTACTTCTCTGTCAGTTTGGACTGTCGACAGTCGCTCGCGCCTTTTTTGCTACGTTTTATCTAAAACTAAAGTCGTCTCCACGCTCCAATCCAGAGCAATACTACTACAATTGCATACTGATAGCGAGGGCCGAAGCTCACTAACAGTATGCAATTATAGTAGTATTGCTCCGAATCAGAGCGCGGCAACAACTTTAGTTTTAGATAAAACGTAGCAAAAAAGGCACAAGTGACTGTTGACAGTCTGTGTCAGTCTTGCAGCCAATGGAATCACAGAATTCTCTAATAATAGGTGCAATTCTTTTGAGTTATTTAAAATTTATAATATAATTAGTAACCATGACAACATTACTTCTGTGTTTCCGGTTTGAAAGAAGGTAATACTTGTTTATAGCTTTCCCGACTCATCAACCACTCAAGGTAGGATGCCACTAGAGGGCGCTTTCCACCGGCCCAGAACATTTCACCAAGACCATACTGCTTCAGTCTGTTTATCGTAACTATAAGAAAAATATCAGCGACACTCACTTGTTTAAAAACTTTCTCCTTAAAAGATAAATAGGAAAACAATTAATTTAGATCGTCATTTTGCTTTTTCACATAATATGTTGCTCACTGGATATCTGCCTTTTTACTACGAAAATAAGATCAATTTTTTCCACTTTCTAAAGTTCTGCCAAATGTTACATTAGGATTTTTCGTGAGAGAGAGAGAGAGAGAGAGAGAGAGAGAGAGAGAGAGAGAGAGAGAGGGGGAGACAGATAGTCAGACAGACAGAAACAGACAGACAGATAGATAGATAGTCTGACAAAAAACTTAAATGCATCGATACGATAAAGATAATTAACGTACATTTAATAATTTGTGGTATACGCTCAACTGGAAAATTTCCTTTTGGGAACGAGGTGCGGATGACGACATATCACCATAACGACACGGATACTAACACCATGCACTGCATCTCTAAAGTAACGAACTTTCTTTCCTTCTTCTCCATCGGGATTTAGATTATTTAGATTTAGCCCACCCCCGGCCGTAAAAACTGATCGCTCCCTAATATTGATAAACACGATTCATATGATGTCATTTTAGTCGTCAATTTCCCTTACCTTACTATATTTTGCATCATTTTATTTTCATTCTTTTATATCCAAACTGTTAAAGTACAGGAACATACACAAACTGATAAATGTGTATGTGTGTGTGTGTGTATTACTGTATTACTGTATGTATTACTGTATTACTGTATTACTGTATGTATGTATGTATGTATGTAGGTAGGTAGGTAGATATGTATGTATGTATGTATGTATGTATGTATGTATGTATGTATGTATGTATGTATGTATGTGTGTGTGTATGTATGTATGTATGTATGTATGTATGTATCATTGTATGTATGTATGTATGTATGTATGTATGTATGTATGTATGTATGTATGTATGTATGTATGTATGTATGTATGTATGTATGAATGAATGTATTGTACTTTTGGGTGCGAACCCACAAATCAATTTGATTGGCTATATTGCACCATATCAGTTATCAGTTATCAGTTCAATTACGTTGAAGAACCCATTTCTGGCTATGATCAACGGAAGAGGAGGGCAAACAGTCCCTTAGTTCCGCTGGATGGATGCTTTAAAGGCACCCACCGATCTTGATGTTACCAGATCGTTATCTAGTTTGTTCCAGTCAGTGATAGTTCTTGGAAAGAATGAGTTCCTGTACATGTCTGTTTTGCAATGGGGTATCTGGTAGCAGCGAGTGTTGTTTGTAGCGTATATGTTTCCGGGCCATGGTGTCTGAAACAAATACTACTGTACTACTACTACTAGCACACTGAGTACGACTGGTCAACTAATGCATTAAACCGAAGTGCGCATGTGCGATGACACTTGACTCGTAAAGTATCGTGCAGTAACAATCACAGCTGTGTGAGCGACTCTCTGCTGGATCACGGCCCATATTCAATCACTTTCTAGACTACACCAAGCAAGATTAACTCTAGGTAGGTACTTAACCATCACGTAGAGTAATTTGACAGTCAATATACGGACAAAACTGACGAAAGTGAACACATATGACTCGCCCGATAAAGAGTACCTTGCAAGTTGCATGTAATCACAGGGAGCTCAGTCTCAGTTAGTTTTGTTTACAAATACAAACAAACAAAGGGGATCTCATTGGTGACTATTTGGGGGGGGGGGGTTAGTATGTTTGTTTGTTTGTTTTTGTTTATTCATGTATTTATCTACTCATTTATCGGTTTATTTGTTTTTGTTTGTTTATTAACATGTTTTTTATTTATTTGTGTGTGTTTTGTTTGTTTATTTACTTTTTGTATTTGTTAACAAAACTAACAGCCTGAGCTCACTGTGAATGTACCTGCAAGAGAGACGTCTGATGCTATTTAATCTCCCCACAGTACAGGCAGAAGACAGCTCTGACGTCACAAGTGTACAGTGCATAGGTTCATGACCTTTCGATATGACCCCTGTGGGTAAATATTGCATGCATAAACGGAGTATGGAGTATGGCAGTTCAATCCACAGGTGCTCGTGAAGTTGCTAGATCGCAGAGATTTACGTTAGCGGAGAACTACGATAGTGAGGCCATATGGACGAATAGCGAGCCCCCAGTTCAGCTTCACAGCCTCACTATTGTAATTCTCCGCTAACGTAAATCTCTGTGAGCTACATGTAGCAACTTCACAAGCACCTGTGGTTAGATCAAGTAAATATTGTATAATACGATTGAGTTCAGAGCTGTTTTAGTACATCTTAGGTATGTATTTATTCAGTAAAGTATAACTGAGAGGAGAAAGTGGCTTACTTTCATCTCAAAGGAATAGTATTATTGAAACTTCTAGTAATATATATATCATATGTTTCATTTTTATAGTCACCCAGAGGACCCTCAGAGTTTGGTGTTTGGTGTTTTCCCTTCCTGTGCACCCTGGCCCCTCGACGTCATTGGATTTGTGACTGTTCCAGCATCTGTGTAGATCATGGCAGATTACCAAGCAGACATGAATGGCAGGCTGTTCAAAGGGTTTTTTACTCATCGTGCAGGACCGAGAGCACAGGCAAGACACCATTCTTCACATTCACGTGCACTTGAAGGAATTACATATGCAACTCGTTCCCGCGGGAGATCGAGTAGTACCAACTGTGCTAGTAGTAGTACTAGTCGTTGTGGTGCTACCCCTGCTGATGACATTGGGAGTACTAGTGATGACGACGTTAATGTTTTTACATGTAAGCGTGGGGAAGGTTGCTGTATGCGTCTATCCGGTCGTGCAAAGTTTTCTGCATCATCATGGACGGAAAGACAAACAGTGGAGTTAGGTTGGTATCCTGCTCATTTCCCCGATGTCCCTCGTGAAAATACTGTCTTTAAAAATACTTGTAGTCATATGAGCACAAATGAGATTATTAAGCAGCATCGTATTGAATGTATTATGCAGTGGCTTTTAGGACCTGGTAAAATCACTCTCATCACCAAAGACTCTGAAGTTACTCCAATAACTGTAAGCGAGGAGGTAAAGAACAAAATAAGAAAAGAACTTGAAGGTAAGAATGTTCCATCATGTCATGTGGGCGAGTTTTCCTTTTGGATCCCCATTTGCTTAATAAAATGGATATTTCCAAAATCACTAGATATATAATCTAAAAGTTTAGGGTTAGATTGTGTACAGTTAATCTATCCTTAATTACAGGTATCGTTAATCACGGGTTGTCGATGGCCGAGTGCTTAAACCACTTGCCTCTTACCACTGCGGTCGGGGTTCAAACCCCATTCAGGGTTCGATTAAATTTACCACGCTGTAAGTAAGAAGAGTGTCGTTCAGTTTGACTCTACCAAAAAACGCAGGTTTTCCCCGGGTACTCCGGTTTCCTCCTGTATTAACACTGAACCCATGAGGGATGGCCCTCACTGGACTTCTTGGGAGACAAGAGTTTGTATGCTTAAAGAACTATCCAGTATAAATAAAGATTATTATTATTATTATTATTATCATACTATAGAAGTCCTTTAAGTATTTTTATTCATGTAGTTTCGACATATACATGTACACACTAGTAATTGATATAGTCTGTATTCAGACACAGATTATATTTTGTCATATTCCTAAAAAAAAATCTTCTGAAAAATATTTTATTTAAATACAAATTGTGTGCACATACATAACCTATAACATACAATCTAATAGTCAGCATGTACAAGGCACATACAGAATGTGTGTTACTCACTGAGGATTCAAACACATAAAATATAATCTAGCATCTTTACTATCTCCTCAAATGCCCTCTAGTGGTCAACCTGGCATCTGAGTTAAAGATGTTTCATCAACGAGGCTGCTCATGAATATTCATATAAGTGAAAGTCTGATGGGTTAATTAGAACAGTCGTCTTGACTTCATGGAACGTCCAGCACACACCATGTTTAATTCTATTAATCTCAGCGACAATAGTATTAAAGATAAATTACCAAAAAAGTCAAGACAACTATTGACAGTCTAGTAATAGTACTATTATTTGTGTACATGGTCTTCAGAATTGAGTTTTCCCGCTATTCAGTATTTGAAAACCTACTGTTGTTCAAATTTTAGTTTCAGTAATGAATAAATTATATCATAATCAGATAGTTGTCCATCAAGTATGACTTACAGAGATAAACTTATCTACCGGTAATCTAATAGGGAACTTGTAAACCTGCCATGTTGAATGTTGCATCATGGGAAATAAATACTGATGAGTTGGTATTGAATGTTGCAACATGGGAAATGTGATATTAAATACTAATCAATTAGTATTATGAACAATATTGTTACACTGTTTGTAATCATAAATAATCAATTCATAGTCACCCTGACCATTGTGGGAGGTTTATTTTATCGGTAGCTCCAGATTCGGTAATACAATAACCACAGATGATTTCATAGTCATTTGCGTCTGAGCATGCTCAGTCTGGATTGCAAGTTTCCTATTGTGGAGGTCCATGTGGAATCCTTGGCTATATTAGATGAATACAGGATAGGCCCTAACATCCATGAAGAGTTCCCTGATGTCATTTCATGAGAAATACTCCAAATTATATTTTATATTTATGTTTTTTTTGTGCTAAAAAATAACCTGATTCAATTTGTTTCTCATTACAGATTCACATATATTTACAATTGTGGAGATCCTCATGGAATCCTTGCAGACTGTCCCATTGGTTGAGTGGTCAAGTACAGAGTTATTAGACATTATCATGGTGAGTACCTAAGTCTTGAGCAAATTTGGTTTATGGTTCAAAAAAACCATTACAGCAAAAAGTATAAAAACATTTGTTAAATGAATTGTTAAAAGTTCTTTCAGATTTGTAAAAGGATAACATCAGAGGTTATTTGAACAAAGCATTAGAAGCAGTGCACACTCTAGTGGTAACCAAAGTCTGCCGTGAGTCAAAATACTAAAACTGGCATTTCTTGTGAGTCACCACATAGTAAGAGATAGGGGAACTCAAATTTTGGTGCAACACTAGAAATTGTGTGTGTCAGTGGCACATCAAATTGGCTTAGAGGGTACAATCACCACATAGTAAGAGATAGGGGAACACCAAATTTTGGTGTGTCACTAGAAATTGTGTGTGTCAGTGGCATGTCAAATTGGCTTAGAGGGCACACTCACCACATAGTAAGAGATAGGGGAACTCAAATTTTGGTGCAACACTAGAAATTGTGTGTGTCAGTGGCACGTCAAATTGGCTTAGAGGGCACACTCACCACATAGTAAGAGATAGGGGAACACCAAATTTTGGTGCATCACTAGAAATTGTGTGTGTCAGTGGCGCGTCAAATTGGCTTAGAGGGCACACTCACCACATAGTAAGAGATAGGGGAACACCAAATTTTGGTGCATCACTAGAAATTGTGTGTCAGTGGCATGTCAAATTGGCTTAGAGGGTACACACCACATAGTAAGAGATAGGGGAATACCAAATTTTGGTGCATCACTAGAAATTGTGTGTGTCAGTGGCACGTCAAATTGGCTTAGAGGGCACACTCACCACATAGTAAGAGATAGGGGAACACCAAATTTTGGTGCATCACTAGAAATTGTGTGTGTCAGTGGCATGTCAAATTGGCTTAGAGGGCACACTCACCACATAGTAAGAGATAGGGGAACACCAAATTTTGGTGCATCACTAGAAATTGTGTGTGTCAGTGGCATGTCAAATTGGCTTAGAGGGCACACTGACCACATAGTAAGAGATAGGGGAACACCAAATATTGGTGCGTCACTAGAACTTGTGTGTGTCAGTGGCACATCAAATTGGCTTAGAGGGCACACTCACCACATAGTAAGAGATAGGGGAACACCAAATTTTGGTGCATCACTGGAAATTGTGTGTGTCAGTGGCACGTCAAATTGTCTTAGAGGGCACACTCACCACATAGTAAGAGATAGGGGAACACCAAATTTTGGTGCGTCACTAGAAATTGTGTGTCAGTGGCATGTCAAATTGACTTAGAGGGCACACTCACCACATAGTAAGAGATAGGGGAACACCAAATTTTGGTGCATCACTAGAAATTGTGTGTGTCAGTGGCACGTCAAATTGGCTTAGAGGGCACACTGACCACATAGTAAGAGATAGGGGAACACCAAATTTTGGTGCATCACTAGAAATTGTGTGTGTCAGTGGCACGTCAAATTGGCTTAGAGGGCACACTCACAAGAAGATATCTTTTGCATACACTCTTCACATGACCTAATCTGAATAGGTGGTACACTTTTCACATTTATATGCAGTATTGTTTTCCATATTCTGTCACCAACAATTATTTAATTCTAAGAATCCCAAGAGGGCACCTCGCATTTGGCAGAATAAGGGCTAAAATTTGGTCACTTATTTTTACATTCCAAGAGGAAGGTTATACCGTATATTATGGATGAAATGCATGTCTGTCTGTCTGTCTGTCTCAGTGTCTGTCTGTGTGTCTGTCTGTCTGTCCAGACAGACAACATCTGTCTGTCCAGGCAGACTGCAACACCTTCATTTGCATACAATTTATCATTCAGATCGCGACCATTACACTTCCTCATGGGGGCAGAATTTTAGTGTAATTTCAGTTCATTCTAACTTTCACCAGAATTCACCATTCTAAATACTGCGAAAGAGTACACCTGAACTGAGTTTACCAATATGAATGTTTTTTATAGGGCATTGAAGAAATACCTCCCAAGATCCTAAATGGTTTGTCAATGATATTTCACAACTGGCTAG
>NC_135567.1:14650305-14660305 GCF_964340395.1 Glandiceps talaboti | reverse complement strand
TAAAGCTTTTACCACACTCCTTACATACAAACGGTCTTTCCTTTGTATGGATTCTCATGTGTACTTTTAGACTACCACATGTAATGAAAGTTTGACCACACTCCTTACATACAAATGGTCCTTCATTTGTATGGATTCTCATGTGTAATTTCAAAGTACCACCATGAGTAAAGCTTTTACCACACTCCTTACATACAAACGGTCTTTCCTTTGTATGGATTCTCATGTGTACTTTTAGACTACCACATGTAATGAAAGTTTGACCACACTCCTTACATACAAATGGTCCTTCATTTGTATGGATTCTCATGTGTAATTTCAAAGTACCACCTTGAGTGAAGCTTTTACCACACTCCTTACATACAAACGGTCTTTCCTTTGTATGGATTCTCATGTGTACTTTCAAATAATAAAATTGAGAAAAACTTTTAGTACACTCCTTACATACAAATGGTCTTTCGTTTGAGTGGATTTTCATGTGTACTTTCAGATTACCCATTAGAGAAAAACTTTTCCCACACTCCTTACATACAAATGGTCTTTCTTTTGTATGGATTCTCATGTGTGCTTTCAGATGACTACTTTGAGTAAAACTTTTAGTACACTCCTTACATACAAATTCTTCTTTCATTTGTGTGGCTTCTCATGTGTACTTTCAGAATATAACTTCGAGTAAAACTTTTCCCACAGTCCTTGCATACAAATGGTCTTTCATTTGTATGGCTTCTCATGTGTACTTTCAGATGACTATTTACAACAAAACTTTTACCACACTCCTTACAAACAAATGGTCTTTCATTTGTATGGCTTCTCATGTGTACTTTCAGATGACTATTTACAACAAAACTTTTACCACACTCCTTACAAACAAATGGTCTTTCATTTGTATGGATTCTCATGTGTACTTTCAGATTACTACTGTTAGTAAAACTGTGACCACACTCCTTACAGACAAATGGTCTTTCATTTGTGTGGATTCTCATGTGCACTTTCAGATTATAACTTCGAGTAAAACTTTTCCCACACTCCTTACATACAAATGGTCTTTCATTTGTATGGCTTCTCATGTGTACTTTCAGATGACTCTTTTTAGTAAAACTTTTACCACACTCCTCACATAGAAATGACCTGTCATTTGCATGGCTTTCATTGTCATTACATAGAGCACTATACTCTACACAATGTACCTCAGAGTCTGGCAAAGTCTGTTCATGGCTTACATTATCTCTATTTTTACATGTAATTGTAGTTTGTTGAGATTTCTGATTCTCATTGGTAACTAAAACATCACAGTCACTTCTTGTACTATACTCTATACAATGCTCCCCAGAGTCTTCTTCAACCATGACCATCCAATTTAACAAGTCCATGTTGACAAAGACAATCAATTATTATGGATTTATCTGTTGACACAAAAAAGAAAGATGTTAGTGAAATGACTGATCACAAATGTAAATCAATATTTTATAAATATGAATTGTGAAAAGCCAGTGATTATCTGAAGACTATATGTCACTAACCAATCTCATCCATAAATGTTCTCCCGATACAATACGACACACGACCGAACATCGCTATCGAGGATGGAACATCCAAGGTCTAGCAAATGTCATCAGGATATAAATAACTGCCAATCAGAGAACCGCATTAGCGACAAACACAAACAGAGGACAATAGCTAATTTTTCATGCATATTCATCTTAAGGAGGGGCTTGTAAAAATAACCACCAATGCGTTAACTGAAATATGTGAATGGCAACGTTAACACACTCATCAAACTCACAATTACCATAAACTGATAAGACATAGTAATGACGTAAGTGTGTTTGTCAACACCTGCATGCAGAGATTGAATATATTAAAGTATATATATGATAATATGCATACATGGCCCAACCTTGGAGGAATTATACTGACAACCCACCGCGTAATGTATCTCAATGGAATGTCCGGTCTGAAAATGACATTCGCTAGACTGTTCGGGCAAGCCCTCGCTGCGAACTTCGTTCGCTTATAGTATCGAACGAAAGTCCGAACGTCTAGCAGCAAGACTAGTAGTCTTGCTGCTAGACGTTCGGGCTTTCTTTCGATGCTATAACTATAAGCGAACGAAGTTCGCATGTGAGGGCTTGCCCGAACACTCGGATGTTCCATCCTCGATAGCGTTGTTCGGCTGTGTGTCATATTTTATCGGAAGAACAACCGAGGGCTAGCTGATAGACTACAAGACTAGGAATTCTAGCAATAATGTATAGAACCGAAGTGCGCATGTGCAATGACACTTGACTTGTGAGTTTTGTGCAGTGACACAGACAACATGTACAGCTGTGTGAGCGACTCTCTGCTGGATCCCGGCCCATCTTCAATCACTCTCTAGACTACACCAAGCAAGATTAACTCTAGGTAGGTACTTAACCATCATATAGAGTAATTTGACAGTCAAATATACTTACAAAATTGACGAAAGTGAACACTCGATAAACAGCAAGTTGCAATATTATATTTGTATCGTAGTAAATTGTACATGGAATACATGACGCTCCGCTCACCAACATGATATACTATGTAAACATTCTAAGCGTACCACGTCAGCATGCATGGCGTCCCACAAGGCTCTGTTCTTGGTCCCATTATGTTACCATATAAAGACACAGACATGAAAATAGAGATCATCCTGAAAATCTTCCGTGGTTGCTTCAAATAGCGCCCCTAGTGGTCAAAATATTTAATCTTTTGTCTTTCTAATCTATTACGCTGTTACATTTTCTTTCAGATTCAGAAATGGACAATGAAGAGTTGGTATTCAGCCTATATGAACGGGACTTGAATGAAGCATATCAAGTGTTACTTTACCGACTTGAGAATAATACACTCTCTGATAGAGGTATGTTGTAGTAATACATAACACCACCCATTCCATTGTATAATATTGAAAAGTTTGTTGTTTGCAGAAATTTGTAAGCCAGTAGTATTTGGTTTTTATTAGACAGTGAAACTATCCTTTTTAGCACAACTCAAGTACTTCACCATTGCTAAATGGATGGTGAAATTGTATATAAATTGTGTGTGTGTGTGTTTGTGTGTGTGTGTGTGTGTGTGTGTGTGTGTGTAGATATTGTCTCTGCATGTAAACAACTTAAAGTCAAAACTTGCCAGGCAAATTGTCCTGATATTTGGAAACGGTATTACTTAAGGATGTAGACATAGAAATCTCCAAATCAAATGCATCATGATCAGCGATGTGTTTTGGGTCAGAATTAGGTTTTAAAATATGAGATTTGACCTAATTTGTAAATGGGGGTAAACTTTGTTGAGGAGGATGTTTCTAGAGGAGCTTTTTCTACTGACACTGTTTAAGACAACAGGCCCTAGCAACTATAACTACATCCTTAGCAACATGCAAACAGACTTTGCAAAGATAGCAATTGAATAGTTTCAGACAAGTGTATGCTAATATAGCTAGCAACAAGACAACTCCCCAAGCAACAGTTAAATATGGATGTGTACTATGTGCTTAGCAGCAAGGCTATGCACACAGCAACAGGCAAATAATGTAATGGTATACATGTATGTTGCAAAGATTACAGGGGTAATCAGGAAATTTACAGTTGTGTTACAATGTCATTGATGCTATTTTTTCAATTATTTACCAACAAATGTAAAGGTTTATGTAGGGAACTTTACTTTATTTGAAACAGATCAATACAAAATTGATTAAGAGACCACAGGTAAATTACAAAACTGATTATTCAACTTGAACAATTCTTTTGTTTTTGGTGGTCTGTCTGTCTTTCATTACAACTACTTTAAAGGAATCTTCCTGACGAATAGCAGAAATGAAGTACACTATGGTGTTGTTTGGTCAGTCTCCCTGGGGTAACACTTACACATCACAATATAATTTAGTTTCTGCTACCATGTGATGTCATGTGTGTGTCTGCCTAGGTATTGTTTACATCTGTTATGAGCTTTTCTAAATCATGTTTGTTTGTTTGTTACATTCATATAAATCACATTTATGGATGAGATTGGTTAGTGACATATAGTCTTCAGATAATCACTGCCTTTTCACAATTCATATTTATAAAATATTGATTTACATTTGTGATCAGTCATTTCACTAACATCTTTTTTTTTGTGTCAACAGATAAATCCATAATAATTAATTGTCTTTGTCAACATGGACTTGTTACATTGCATGAAGTCAAGGTTGAAGAAGACTCTGAGGAGCATTGTATAGAGTATAGTACAAGAAGTGACTGTGATGTTTTAGTTACCAATGAGAACCAGAAATCTCCACAAACTACAATTACATGTGAAAATAGTGATAATGTTAGCCATGAACAGACTTTGCCAGACTCTGAGGTACATTGTGTAGAGTATAGTGCTATAAGTAATGACAATGAAAGCCATGCAAATGACAGGTCATTTCTATGTGAGGAGTGTGGTAAAAGTTTTACTCACAAGAGTCATCTGAAAAAGCACACAAGAATCCATACAAATGAAAGACCATTTGTATGTAAAGAGTGTGGTAAAAGTTTTACTGAAAATAGTAATCTGAAAGCACACATGAGAATCCATACAAATGAAAGACCATTTCTATGTGAGGAGTGTGGTAAAAGCTTTACTAATAGAAGAAATCTGAAAAGACACATGAGAAGCCATACAAATGAAAGACCATTTGTATGTAAGGAGTGTGGTAAAAGCTTTCCTGAAGGTTGGACTTTGAAATTACACATGAGAATCCACACAAATGAAAGACCATTCGTATGTAAAGAATGTGGGAAAAGTTTTACTCAAGGTGGTATTTTGAAATCACACATGAGAAGCCACACAAATGAAAGACCATTCGTATGTAAAGAATGTGGGAAAAGTTTTACTCGTGATATTTTGAAATTACACATGAGAAGCCACACAAATGAAAGACCATTTGTATGTAAGGAGTGTGGTAAAAGCTTTACTCGAGGTGATACTTTGAAATTACACATGAGGAGCCACACAAATGAAAGACCATTTTTATGTGATGAGTGTGGTAAAAGTTTTACTCAAAGTGGTAATCTGAAAGCACACTTGAGAATCCATACAAATGAAAAACCATTTGTATGTAATGAGTGTGGTAAAAGTTTTGTTCGTATGGGTAATCTGAAAGTACACTCAAGAAGCCACACAAATGAAAGACCATTTGTATGTAAAGACTGTGGGAAATGTTTTACTCAAGGTGGTACTTTGAAATTACACATGAGAAGCCACACAAATGAAAGACCATATGTATGTAAAGAGTGTGGGAAAAGCTTTACTCAAGGTGGTACTTTGAAATTACACATGAGAATCCATACAAATGAAAGACCATTTTTATGTAAAGAGTGTGGGAAAACTTTTACTCAAAGTTATAATCTGAAATTACACATGAGAATCCACACAAATGAAAGACCATTTGTATGTAAGGAGTGTGGGAAAAGTTTTACTAAAAAGAGTCATCTGAAAGCACACATGAGAATCCACACAAATGAAAGACCATTTGTATGTAATGAGTGTGGTAAAAGTTTTTTTCAAATGGGTAAACTGAAAGTACACTCGAGAATCCACACAAATGAAAGGGGTGTGGTAAAGATTTTGCTGTAAAGAGTCATCTAAAAAAAAACACATGAGAAGCCATACAAAGGAATGTGGTCAAAGTCTTCATCAAGCAAGTACACAGGAGACTCCATACAGATGATAAACTATATTTGTGTCATGAATGTGGAAAAGGTTTTAATCGAAAAGGTCATTTGAAAATACACATGAGAATTCATACAAATGAAAAATAATTTGTATGTAATACCCAGTGGGCCAGAAGGGGTTTAGCTGACACTGTCACTGCAGGCTGTGAAAGGTTGTCCATATATTGCCTAATCTATTGACCTATGGAATGATATCTAGGAGGACGTCTTGCAGGAAATTTGCATGGAACTCTCTGGAGTGCAGTTTTGATGTGATAAACATGAAAAGTTTGTGATATTTTAAACTTAGAACGGTAAGGGCTACCCTTAATGGAAATGGTTGTAATATGTCTCATTAATGTGTTACAGTTTCAAATTCTATATAAGAAAGTAGAATTGATATGCAGGAATATAAAAATACACAATATTGTAATGAAAGATGTAAATTTAGGTCTACAATCTTAAGATTGCAAGAAAATTTAATGTGAAAAGAAATGTGAAATTTCTGACTGGTTACCATTTAGCGTGTAAAAAATAGAAACTTACATCATCTCCACCATGATATCACTTTCAATGAGTTATATATAGTGAATGTAGAGTTTATCCTTTGTATATCATTTATAAGGTGTGTGGTCACAATTGACTCAATGACGTAGGATAGTGCTCTAATTTTTATTTTCACAATTCATCTGAAAGTACACAAGACTCTCTCAGACTTCACAAACTTTACTAATTTGGTTCCACATACTGAGCCCTAGTAACAAGTCCTATCTTCTAATATGATGTGCCATCATTGGTTATGTAAAATGATAAACCACTCAACTAGACAAACTGAAATAATGTTGTGTTGTGAATTCCAAAGACAGAAGACTTCACACATTGGAAATCGATTTCTTTGTAAGGAGAGTTGTTAAAGTTATTTTTAAGTTTTAGTTTGAAATTTCAATAAAGAAGATCTTAGAAAATTACAAAGTTAGGGAAGTTTAAGACATAGAATAGTGTCAACGTATTATTTGTAATGTAAAATAAGTTGTAGTGATTTGAAAAAATAAATGTGTTTGTTGATACAAAATAGGTCCTTATGTATGTATGTATGTATGTATGTATGTATGTAAGTATGTATGTATGTAAGTATGTATGTATGTATGTGCGTGTGTACATACGTATGTATGTATGTATGTATGTATGTATGTATGTAAGTATGTATGTATGTATGTATGTAAGTATGTATGTATGTATGTGCGTGTGTACATACGTATGTATGTGTGTATGTATGTATGTATGTATGTATGTATGTATGTATGTATGTAAGTATGTATGTATGTATGTATGTAAGTATGTATGTGCGTGTGTACATACGTATGTATGTATGTATATATGTATGTATGTATGTATGTATGTAAGTATGTATGTGCGTGTGTACATACGTATGTATGTATGTATGTATGTATGTATATATGTATGTATGTATGTATGCATGCATGTATGTTATATATGGTAAGCATTTCCATGTTAGAATTGTCAACCACCTTACACAATACCAAACAGAACTTGGGAACTATGTCTTCAATTGAAGACTTGTGCATTGTTCTTCAAACGAAAACAAGATGTAAGATTAAAATGTGACAGCATCTGACAAATTACCATGTACAAGTGTGGCAAGACATGAAAGCACTCAAATTCGCCACAGTAACGTATACTAATAGTAGTAGGCTAATTTCTACAGGAGAAACAAGGTGAGTATGGTGTTTCATTATTTAACATTTATATCCACTCCAACACCACAGAGATAGTCTTTTCCCTGGCGTGCACATGGATGATACTTCCATGATCTTTCATCAGTAACCATGGGAATGCTCATTCTGTGTTCCTCTTTATTTGAAAATCTGTTTAATATTATCTGAACTTGTAACCATGGTAATGTTACTTCTCTGACAATGGTTTCTTGCAGCCAATGAAATCATGTAAAATTCTGTTCAGTTATTTCAACGATATGTTATAACCAGTATTTAAACCATGACAACGTCACTTCTGTGTTTCCGGTTTGAAAGAAGGTAGTGCTTGTTTACAACTTTCTCGACTCATCATCCATTCAAGGTAGGATGCCACTAGAGGGCGCTTTCCATCGGCCCAGAACATTTCACCAATGCCGTAATGCTTCATTCTGTTTATCAGAACTGTTAGAAAAATATCAGCAGAACTCACATTTTTACCACAAAGAAAACTTTCTCCTGAAAAAAAAGGGAAACTTACTTAACACTTTATTTTCACACATGAACTATTAAATCTCGATGTTAGTCGTGTTCCAATGAAATGTTGCTCAAAAAAATTAACCCATTTTCAAACACTCCGAATGAATTCTTTTAAATTTCAGATTAAAATAAAGAAATACTGTTCCTTTATTCATGTCGATAGGAATAAGAAAAACATAGGATTAACATTACACTAAGCTTCTTGACGTGTTCAATATTTAGTTTTGTCACTTACTGTTTTCCTGTCACATCAAATTTCACTTTTTGCAAATGTTATTCAAATTAAAATAATGAAATTTTAAATGAGGATCAAATGGTAATCTTTTCAGTCTCAGTAATTCACGTGTTCACTATTCAGTTTCGACACATTTTTCCCCACCAAAAGTAGTCTATAAGGTACGTCATGAAGGGCGCCCTCAAACATCAAAATGACATGACGTATCTTACAGTTCACACCAAAACTAGATTGGCGTAATTGTTACGTTTTTGTGAAATTTTACCTAAATTCAATTTAATGTTAGATTAGATTAAAACTTTATTTATGTCTCAAAATTTTCAGTGTTAAAATGAGTAAAATTTTGACTATGGTACGGCAACGATCTTGTAAAATTTTCACTGGAATTTAAGGCAACCATCTTGTCGTAAGATTTTAACCGGATGATAAGTCAACTATCTTGTCGTAAAACAATGCTCCAGGATGATTTCTTTCAAGATATGCTATGAATAGTATGATGGAGCTACCATGACCCTCACTTCCGGCCCTTGAGATGCTTTCGAACAGCGCCCCCTAGTGGCAAAACTATACAATCGTTTGTCTTTCTGATAACTGGAAAATGGTGTAGTAAATCTATGGACAGTTATCAATTACAAAAAAAATTATTAAAATTATTACCGTTAGGAATTCTTCTCTTTGTTTCTTGTAGCTGTATTTCAACTTCAGACAACAACTGATCGATTTTACTCAGAACAGTTTTGAAATATTTCTCAGTAGGAGTACCCCAGTATTCATCCTTCTTCTCTTGGATTTTTCGTAGATAGTTGTCTTTCAAATCAGGGTGTTTTTCAGCTAATTCTACTGCTTTCCTTGGTATGTCTTCGTGTACAACTAGAGTTGAAACCAATAAGAAACACTTCTTTAGTTATTTTACAGCTAAAGTGTTTCACGCATGGGACATTACAGCTAAAATGATGTTGGGTTGGTGTTTCACGCATGGGACATTACAGCTAAAATGATGTCGGCTTGGTGTTTCACGCATGGGAGATTACAGCTAAAATGGTGAACGCTTGGTGTTTCACTCATGGGACATTACAGCTAAAATGATGTAGGCTTGGTGTTTCACTCATGGGACATTACAGCTAAAATAATGTAGACTTGGTGTTTCACTCATGGGACATTACAGCTAAAATGGTGTTGGCTTGGTGTTTCACTCATGGGACATTACAGCTAAAGTGATGTCGGCTTGGTGTTTCACTCACGGGACATTACAGCTAAAGTGATGTAGGCTTGGTGTTTCACTCACAGGACATTACAGCTAAAATGATGTAGACTTGGTGTTTCAGTCATGGGACATTACAGCTAAAATGGTGTATAATAGGCTTGGTGTTTCACTCATGGGACATTACAGCTAAAGTGATGTCGGCTTGGTGTTTCACTCACAGGACATTACAGCTAAAGTGATGTAGGCTTGGTGTTTCACTCACAGGACATTACAGCTAAATTGATGTCGGCTTTGTATTTCACTCATGGGATATTAAAGCTAAAATGATGTCGGCTTGGTATTTCACTCGTGGGACATTACAGCTAAAATGATGTCAGCTTGGTGTTTCACTCATGGTTAGTGCAGTTTGAATTAACCTATATCGTTTTTACTCTCAACAAATAAAGGTACAAATTATATATGAACAGTCGTACATTTAGTACACAGTGTAATTATACTACAAAGAAGCCATGTTGAAAGTATTCGATCACAACATATATAGTCTTATTTTATACCCTGGTCGTTCTACGTCAGGATAACTTGCGTCTACGTCACTGGTTTTGTGGTGCTC
>NC_135567.1:14550305-14647805 GCF_964340395.1 Glandiceps talaboti | reverse complement strand
AACCTCAAAGGGTAGCTTAATATCATCCATCTAATATGCCGGGATTTGTAACTATTTTTAGCATTTCGTTATAATGGTATGGAAGCGGACATTTTTGGCAGTTCTGGCCAAAAATCCCCGCATAGTTGGATTCTAAGCTCCCGTGATGGTGCAGAAACTCGTGTCCTTTTGCAAATATATCAGACAGCATTTTAATCATGTTTTGAACGACTTTAATACGGGAAGGGTCATGTGTTAGAGAAAGACATTTGAGGGGAGGGCCACTTTTTAATATGGCGGAGTAGGGAGAATGTTACATTTTGCGTAACAGCCCGGGTCTGATTTCCCCCGGCCTTCCAGCCCACTGTAATTACTAAAGGCTTAAATAGGTCATACTGCAGAGTAGCATGATAAAACTCAACCTTTGTAAACTTGGTGTTGATAAAGTAATCAATATATAGTGTATATTCCGATGTCAAGAGAATTAATCGAAATTATTAACAGCAGTACATACATACCCTTTGCGAATAGTAAGAAATATCTTCGTGGTACAATGTGATAGCCATGCTGTCCATATGTGTTCAGATGACACAGTTCATGTAGTGGGTGTTGCTTAACCAAACTAAAATAAGCAGTGTCACATGAACAAACAAGGTTATTAGATTAGGCGAGGTCGACACAGTGACCCAAGGTCCTCCTTGACACAACGAGCCTTATCTAGTCACAGTAGTAGACCTACCAGCACAATACACGTATAGCAATACTGATGGCCTAATCCACCACAGGGATACGTAATATGTGTTTTATTATTTATGTACTTATTTACTTTTTTTATTTTATTTTTTTTTTGTCCTTGTCTACAGGCAAAAATAAAATAGCGTTGTCATTTAAGTCAGAGTCTCATTATTTCGCATTGTCGCGGAAGAAATAACTGTTCTGGATTACGAGAATGAATATATTCCTCCAACCTGCATCTGAAATGTTTTGTATATATTAGAAGGGTGATCATGATGTGCAGTTTGACTCTACCAAACAATGCAGGTTTGCCGGGTACCCCGGCATCCTACTGCCTCAGGCCTCAAACAATAACCGTGTGTTTCCAGTTACCCGACTCCCACCTAGCTTTTCACTGCCAACCCTAAACATTTTTTTTACGTATTCGAGAAAAAATTAATAAATTTGCAAAAATTGTGAAGTCTTACAAAAATAGTGGATGTGGAAACCGACATCAACTTACAAAGGCATAAGGATAAGACTCCAAAACCTACCAAAGTTTCTAAATTGTACAGAATCCTTTGTACAGTTAGTCATTCCGTCACACTGTACTTTACACTCTTTCACTCTCTACGTATACATGTTTTATTAATGTTATAGGTCACATCTATTCCTGTTAATGGCCACCACTATTATATACAGCAAAATAGTTGTAACTAAATTTGGAAAGTGTAGCGACTGTAACTCCATAATTATATTATTGTACTGGTACATATCTCTCTCTCTCTCTCTCTCTCTCTCTCTCTCTCTCTCTCTCTCTCTCTCTCTCTCTCTCTCTCTCTCTCTCTCTCTCTCTCTCTCTCCATTGTAGAGTTCAATGGATTTCTTACCACATATAACATCAGTTTAATGATATTGGAGCATTGATATAAACATGACATTTTCGTGTCCTCGTGTGACTTACTTACAAACTGGAGATTGACTTTGTAGAAAACTGAACGAAGTAACCATGTCTGAGTTATAGCTTTGGACATGAAAACTGTGCCAACAAAATCGCTGCCAGGCAGCCATATTGGATTGTATCACAACGAAAATGGATATGCACACGTATGTCATAGAACACTGTCCTAATACCAACTGTGAATGAGATCTGTTCAAGCATGTCTGAGTTATGGCTTTGGACATGAAAAATTCACAAACAAAATGGCTGCTAGGCGGCCATATTGGATCGTATCACAACAACAATGAATATACACATGTATGTCATAGAACACTGTCCCAATGCCAACTTTGAATGAGATCTGTTCAAGAATGTCTGAGTTATGGCTTTGGACAGGGAAAATTTGCAAACAAAATGGCTGCTAGGCGGCCATATTGGATCGTATCACAACAACAATGAATATACACATGTATGTCATAGAACACTGTCCCAATGCCAACTTTCAATGAGATCTGTTCAAGAATGTCTGAGTTATGGGTTTGGACAGGGAAAATTTGCAAACAAAATGGTTGCTAGGCGGCCATATTGGATCATATCATGAAACAAATTGACAAGCATATGTATGCCATTGTATGTTGCCCCTGTACCAAGTTTGAAAAAAAATTGGTCCAGGCATCTGGAACCCAATCCATGAGTCCCCGTCCCAGACTTCATCTGGCGGGGACTAAAAACCGCTTGTCAGTGTGTTATAAACTCTTCCCAAGCAGGAGATTTGGTTAGATTTTCTGTAGAATTTGTCCATTTGATACATGGAAAGAGGGATTGTAGAACACATCATACGCATCATATGCACATACATATGCAAGTCAGTTTACTACCACCTCCGTCAAATAAGCCATATTCGCCAGTATCTAACTAAGGAAGTCTGTCAGATGTTAATACATGCTCTAATCACATCAAAACTAGATTACTGTAATTCACTCCTGTGTGGTCTACCATCTTCATCCATTCTACCACTTCAGCATGCCCTGAACTCAGCAGCCAGAATTGTGTCTCGCACTCGGAAATATGACCACATAACCCCTATACTTATGGAATTACACTGGCTACCAATACACTACAGAATCCAATACAAGATCCTGCTACTCACGTACAAAGCTCTGAACAACACTGCTCCTATTTATATATCTGATCTAATCAACCTGTAAGTGTCATCCAGAGTTCTCCGATCAAACAACAAAATCCTACTTCATGTACCACGGAGTAACCGGAAGACCTATGGTGATCGTGCTTTCTCGCGTACCGCCCCCTTCGCTTGGAACAATGTCCCTCTAGAAGTGCGCCAGTCACCCAGCCTTAAAATTTTTAAGAAGCGCACCAAGACTTATCTGTTTAGCAGAGCCTACTGACATCTCTATATATCCACACTTTTGTAAAGCGCCATTGAACATTGCTACGTAGTGGAGTTTGGCGCTATATAAATCTCTTTGATTGATTGATTGATTGATCATGCCCGTTCCCCAGCAAATTTAACTAGATTAGATTACTGACGTGTGCTGTTAAGCCTTTCCCCAGCAGATTTAGCTAGATTAGATTACTAGTGACATGCGCTGTTCTGCAGTAAAATCAGTAACACATCACAATCACAGCCACTATACACTATGCCAAACCTAAGTTTCCACTGCAGTAAAATCAGTAACATCAATCACAGCCACTATACACTATGCCAAACCTAAGTTTCCACTGCAGTAAAATCAGTAACATCAATCACAGCCACTATACACGATGCCAAACCTAAGTTTCCACTGCAGTAAAATCAGTAACACATCACAATCACAGCCACTATACACTATGCCAAATCTAAGTTTCCACTGCAGTAAAATCAGTAACATCAATCACAGCCACTATACACTATGCCAAACCTAAGTTTCCACTGCAGTAAAATCAGTAACACATCACAATCACAGCCACTATACACTATGCCAAACCTACGTTTCCACTGCAGTAAAATCAGTAACATCACAATCACAGCCACTATACACTATGCCAAACCTAAGTTTCCACTGCAGTAAAATCAGTAACACATCACAATCACAGCCACTATACACTATGCCAAACCTACGTTTCCACTGCAGTAAAATCAGTAACATCACAATCACAGCCACTATACACTATGCCAAACCTAAGTTTCCACTGCAGTAAAATCAGTAACATCACAATCACAGGCACTATACACGATGCCAAACCTAAGTTTCCACTGCAGTAAAATCAGTAACACATCACAATTACAGCCACTATACACTATGCCAAACCTAAGTTTCCACTGCAGTAAAATCAGTAACATCACAATCACAGCCACTATACACTATGCCAAACCTAAGTTTCCACTGTAGTAAAATCAGTAACACATCACAATCAAAGCCACTATACACTATGCCAAACCTAAGTTTCCACTGTAGTAAAATCAGTAACACACCACAACCACAGCCACTATACACTATGCCAAACCTAAGTTTCCACTGTAGTAAAATCAGTAACATCACAATCACAGCCACTATACACTATGCCAAACCTAAGTTTCCACTGCAGTAAAATCAGTAACTCATCACAATCACAGCCACTATGCACTATGCCAAACCTAAGTTTCCACTGTAGTAAAATCAGTAACACATCACAATCACAGCCACTATACATTATGCCAAACCTAAGTTTCCACTGCAGTAAAATCAGTAACATCACAATCACAGCCACTATACACTATGCCAAACCTAAGTTTCCACTGCAGTAAAATCAGTAACTCATCACAATCACAGCCACTATACACTATGCCAAACCTAAGTTTCCACTGTAGTAAAATCAGTAACATCACAATCACAGCCAATATACACTATGCCAAACCTAAGTTTCCACTGTAGTAAAATCAGTAACTCATCACAATCACAGCCACTATACACTATGCCAAACCTAAGTTTCCACTGTAGTAAAATCAGTAACGGCACAATCACAGCCAATATACACTATGCCAAACCTATGTTTCCACTGTAGTAAAATCAGTAACACATCACAATCAAAGCCACTATACACTATGCCAAACTTAAGTTTCCACTGTAGTAAAATCAGTAACACACCACAACCACAGCCACTATACACTATGCTAAACCTAAGTTTCCACTGAAGTAAAATCAGTAACATCACAATCACAGCCAATATACATTATGCCAAAACCTAAGTTTCCAAGGTAGTAAAATCAATAACACTTGACAATGACAAAGTTACATTATTTAAGCTTTTTATTTTGAGAATTCTCTTTCACAATCTTAGTCTATTTCACAAAAGGTAATTATGCAAATGTCTGTGTTGATTTGGGGCCTGTTGGACACATCTCAGCCAAGGGTGGGCCTGTTGGACACATCTCAGCCTTGGGTGTGTAAAAAGGAGACACCCAAATCGGGCAATGAATTGACTTACAGTGTATGTATTCTTACTTGCTAAATATAAACTCACTACCAAGCTGAAATCATTACAATTTTGTTGCATCCAGTCAACTAACTACATGTTGAAAATTTGCTTATCCCAGGTGTTCATCATATGATATTCAAATAGGGCATTAATGTTCTAGTCTTTCCCAGATGGACATCAAACATATCTTATTCAAATAGGGCATTGCATTTTAGTCTTTCCCAGGTGTACTGATTATATATCGTATTAAAATAGGGCATTAACAGTTTAATCTTTCCCAGGTGCACATATACTAATATTCAATTTGGCATTAGTTGTGTTTCCTTATGTGCACATAGTATGATACTCTAATAGGGCATTGTTTTGTTTTCCCCAGATGCATATAGCACAGTATTCAAATCGAGTATTGTCTATTTCATTTCTCCCAGGAGCACATAACACAATATTCAAATAGACATTGGCTGTTTTCCCCAGGTGTAAATAGTATATTCAACAGGGCATTAACTGTATTTATTCCAGGTGTACATCATATTCAATTAGGCATTGGCTATTTTGGCTTTTCCCAGGTGCACAAAATGCAATACTCAATTCAAATATCAACAATGTGTACCCAGGTGTACAAAGCATAATATTCAAATAAGGCTTGGACTTTTTTTTATAGTTTTTCCCAGGGGAATATTGTATTCTTATCAAAGATGGTATATTCCTCCAATCACGGCAAATGTACAATTTTCTAATGGTTGAGGGCGCCGTTACAGTACTGTTCTACAAAATTTTTGTTTGGCATTGAAAACCAAGATCATGTCAACTCTCATATAATATGCACTGGAGAACGCAAAACATCACATAGCAACATGTATTCAGAGGGTAGCAACGGTTATCAGACTACCTAGGTGAGTGGACTATTGTACTCTATCTTGACTCCTCAGCATACCTGATGTTTGAACTTCAATGAGGCACAGCCGAGTTTTATGTATTTTGAGTTTATCTAAAATAAATAACCATTTGTCATCCATATGACCACTTTGACTTGGTTGACGTAGATTCTAACTTGTGACAGCTCACCTAGGTACCTCATCAGATAGTTAAAGTATATCTTCAACTGTGTAACTGGAGATTTTCCTGAATAAAGGACTTTAACTGGTCTCCCTAGGATATTTATTATGTGTATATGTGGCACCCCAGCTGACCAATATTTAGTTACTGCCATCATTTCTGAGCTGAAGATTTAACACAGAGTAAAAGCTGGATAATCCAACTGCTGACGATTTCTGAACACAGATTGTGTATGGAAATACACACACAGGCTTACAATGTTTATCATCTTGTACAAAAAAAACAGCAAAACCACTCCATTGGATGGACAAGCTATTTGCATATTAGCAAGTACAACTTCACATAAGCTCTTTTGAGATTGGTTGGATGGACAAGCAATTTACATATCAACAGATACAAATTCACATAAGCTCTTTTGTGATTGGTTGCTTATAACTTTCATGTAAATATATATTGCTAGGCTCATAAAAAAATCCGTTTGGGGAAAAAAATAAACAGCATAGCACAGACACTTGTGGCTTGTTTTGAACTACCAAAAAAAGATATCGAAATTAATATATGTAAAATTCAACTGACAAAACACAGACAAAATACATTACTTCTCAACTGTATTTATAGTCAAACTTCAACTATGAGTTGACGACTAACAATCACATTTCATTTAGAAGTTTGTGAGTCTCAGAAAATGTTTTAAATATCAATAAATCTAACTATTAACATATATGGTAGTGTTGACTGAATAATGAATATTCATATACAGCACAATGTTGACCATAATACCATATATGGAAGTGTTGTGTATACAAATTATATCATGAATATTCATAAACTCCAGCATCCAGTTTTACCATATATGGTAATGTTGACAGAATATTGAATATTCATTTATAGCAAAGCTGACAGTAATACCATATATGGAAGTGTTGTGTATGCAAATTATATCATGAATATTCATAAACTCAAGCATCCAGTTTTACCATATATGGTAGTGTTGACCAAGTAATGAATACACATAGAGCACAATGGGTTTGCTATGGTGTAGATCATTATGAGGGGGTAGGAAGAGGTTGAGCCCCACCAAAGATAAGAAAGGGCATACAGGAAATGTAGGGGTGAGGTTGGGAAGGAGAGGGGAGGCAAGGGGAGTGGTACTGAGGGAACTAGAACGATGGTTGTTCAAAAATCACCTCCTGTACATTACTTGTACTGGGTAATTTAGCTGTGATCATTAAAGTTACACTGTAGTGAAATATACCGAAAAAAAGTCTTCCAGCGACTTGATAATCAAAATAAATATCACAGCTTTAATATCCCCCTTTAAATAATGGTAGAGCCGTAACACATTCACATAACAAAGAGTTACATTGTTTATATTTACCATACCATTTGTTTAATAGAAATCACAGGGGTGAACAAAATATTCTGAGGGGTTCATAGAAAGTGTTAGTATTAAAAGTTGTATACAGTGGAGTCCATACTCTGGGGGCAAGATCATTCAAGATTTTGTCAAACACTTCAGGTCGTAAACCTGTTTAAAATAGCGCCCCAAGTGTTAACAAACACAAATGCTTTATTTTTTCTTGCTTTCAGATGCCTGGCGCATATAGTAACCCTATGCATATAAGACGGACAAGTAAACCCTGGTACAAATAACTAATTCTCAAACTTACTACGGCAAAATAAAACTTGTATGCATTCTAGTAAATAAAGAAAGTCTGCCCCAAATCAACACTTGCTTACGTATTGTATATAATTTTTTTTTTACAAAATATCAGGGAGACTTTAACAATTAAGGGGGGTAATTTGGTGTCCTTTTGTCAGACAACTAGATAAAATAAACCATGTACAATTCTACTGTAAACATTAACATTTTCATTTTCCACTTTAAATAATGGTAGAGCCATGGCACATTTGCATAGCAAAGGGATACATTGTTAATATTGATCATACCATTTACGTAATAGAAATCACAGGGGTGATTTTGTACATTTTGCGGCAGAAATAAAAACAATGCACATGCTTTAGCTTCCGATCAGACATCGACAATATGTCAGCGGTATGGTTTTTGATTTGAAGTCTTTAGACCAAAAACCACACTAGTTCTGTTGTGCTAAAATGCAAGCAAAAAGAAAAAAAAATAGCGCCAATGGTGTTGTAGCACAGGTGACTGTTTTGATACTAATGTTGCTGTTTTCAAACAATGTACAACTTAGCCATGAACAATAATTACAACGTGTGGCTTCAAATAATTTGCTGCAGAACCTAATTTCAGTTATGCTTAACTGCTAAAAAACACAAAAATATTTCATTCATAATAAATTTGCAGCCATGTTGCAAACAGTTAATGCGATGCACCAGACCCCCCCCCCTCCCCCCATCCCAAGGTGCAAGCGCTTTAGTCGCTAGTAACAAGTCGCAGATCAAAATTTCTGCGAATCAAAAATTCGCAAAATTTTCAAGCCTAGGAAAATGTTATGGTTCACATGTATTCATTACAGTATACTTAATACAGTGTTGGAGACTGTTTGTTTGTTTATTGGACACTTTGTTTATTTGTTTGTTTGTTTGTTAATCTATGCAAGGTAGCTGTACGTGTCTTTCTCGCCATCCACTCTCTCCAAGTACTCCTTCTCAATCAGAATATCAATGCATTTCTGTGGAGATAAAATTGACAACACACAAGAAATTACATTATTGGAATCAAGTTTTTGAAGCAACTATGTAGTCTAACTGCTAGACCACAGATGTTCTTCCGATACAATACGACACACAACCATACATCGCTATCTAGGATGGAACATCCAAGGTCTAGCAAATGTCATCAGGATATAAATAACTGCCAATCAGAGAACTGCATTAGCGACAAGTACAAACAGAGGACAATAGCTAAATGTTTGTTATTGTACGTACAATAACAAACTTTTTACACTTTTAGCATCTCTTTGCAATGTATTGAGTTATGAACATGGACTTGGTATACGTTCTTTCGCTTTTTTTTCAAGTAGAAAAACATAGTGAAGCTGTTTTATCAAATAAAAATCCAAAATAAATACCAAAGTCTCATCCGTATGGCCACTTTAAGAAATTGCAAAAGACAAATTTTTCTAGGTTTTTTAGACTTAGTCGATGTTGTTTCGCGTTTGATTTTTCACATAGGAAGCCAAGATAAAATTGTTTGATGAATTCAAAATTCAAAATAAATTCCTAATCCTCATCCCTTTGGCTACTTTAACGGAAGTATGAAAATACAAGTAGGTGATAAATTTGATCATTCTTACCTTGATAACTGGTACCCTGGGTTTAAAACGAGACGATAGTTGGGTAAGAACTTCACTCAGTAACTGCTGATGTTTTAAGACTTTACGCATCTTCATAATACGTACTATGGCAGCCTGTCAAATAAAAATACACTCTTTTTTTAAGTACATGTACTTCCACTTTGAAACAATCTTGTGTGCAGTATGTTGTGGTATGTATGTATGTATGTATGTCTGTCTGTTTGTATGTATGTATGTATGTATGTATGTATGTATGTATGTCTGTCTGTCTGTCTGTCTGTATGTATGTATTTATGTGTCTGTCTATGTCTGTCTGTCTGTATTGTATGTCTGTCTGTATGTATGTATGTATGTATGTATGTATGTATGTATGTATGTATATATGTATGTATGTATGTATGTATGTATGTATGTATGTATGTATGTATGTATGTATGTATGTATGTAGGTAAGTAGGTAGGTTGGCATACATGCATAAATGTGTGCAAACACACACACGCACACACACACACACACACACACGCGCGCGCATGCACGCACAAGTATGTACGTACACAAGTACTTACTTACATACATACCTACATATGTGTGTGTATGCATCCATGCATGTTTGTATGTACATATGGATGCTTGGATTTATGGACGTTTTACAAATATTTCACTTGAAAAAATGTAAGCAAATTGTACCTGTATAAGAAGTTTTCTATCCTCTTCTATGTGTTTATGTGTTGTTTCTTGTTCTTGTTTCTGTTCCGTCTTCATTGGAACATTGATATTCACACGCAGCTTCTTACTAAAATTGAATGCAAACATACATTTAACCCATTCAGTCCTGAAAATTTTGCCGCCAAAATTATTTGAACAAAATTCTTGTTTTATGTAAGTTTTTGGCATATATCAACTTCATTTTAGACTGGAATTAAAGATATGTTACTTCCTAATAAAGTAATATTATTATAACTATGAAAATGTTCATATAAATTGGGTCCCAAAATTATTTAAAACTCGTCTCCAGTCATGAAAGGGAGTTGTACATATTCAAGTATACAATGTACTTGTCTCGATTACCCAGACTCTCAATGCTGGGTAGGTACGTCTGTAGTCTGTCTGTAGAACATTCATTGGATTTCAGTGTGTCACAGAAAAATCCTCGTCTCCTGTGGGATTTGAACTCATGACCTCCTGACTCCCAAGCTCTAACTGCTACATCACAGGGACTCGGTTAAAGAGCGAACTGCCTTTGCCTGGCTCCCTATTTTGCATAAGACTGACTGTATGTTTTGGAGGTGGAGAACTTGTGGTGACTCACTGGCAAGTTATCACCAAAATATAATCATTCCCTATCTGGGTTGTTCACATGCAAATGGCACATATTTGAATAATCCTGAGTGACACAATCTAAACAGCTGTTTGCAGGGGAATTTGTCTCATTTTGAAAGGTTTTTACATTCTATGAAACAAACTGATTGATTTTCAATTAATTTGTGTATCAAGCTACCATCCTACCACATTCACAAACAATAATTTGTACATGATACATGATCTGTGTTTCTCAGAGTACAGAAAAAAATGTTGAAAACAAGACCCAGTAGCTAGTGCTATGTACAGCAGTTTGAGTTTCCCCGCATTTGCATAGATTAGCCATAATCCTCTTTATATAGGGCAGTTCTGTGTTTAAGATTCAGACAGTAGGTAAAACTTACTTTTTGTATCCAAGGAACAACTTGACCACTGACGATGCTGACAACGTTTCTTCATCATCATCACTTTCCTGCAGACGAGAGGTAAATAAAATTAGCACCAATGGCCTTATAGCACAAGTGTATTTGGTGTGATGTGATCATTTTCATTTGAACAATTTTCTATCTACACACCCTAAGTAATGTCCCCACCAAATACCAAGCCAATCGGTCTGACAGTTTTTGACTTTACATACATATGCATACACACACACATACATATGCACACATACATGCGCGCGCGCACACACACACACATACACACACACACATACCACACACACACACATACACACACACACACACACACACACACACACACAATAAACTTTACACCAATAAAATTTCATGTATATGCTCCTGATAATTTAGAAGAAAATTAGTAATTGATGTACTTACAAGTAACTTTGATTTCACTAAGATTTGGATCACCTGCAGTAAGATATCCTGTAACATCAAGTAGAAAACAAAAGTTTACTTGGGTCTTTACATTGAGGGCGTCTATTCTAATGGACAAAGAACTAAGAAACAAGATTTGCAGAAATACTGAAATAAACAAAATAATTTTAGGAAAACTTCAAAGTGTTCATCAAAAAATGTTGTATTATGTACTGAATATTGCCTCCAATATTTTTTTTTATTTCCAAAACAACTGCAAGACAATACAAAGGCAAACAATACATTACAGAGAAAACACAGGACATATTGCCTCCAATATAATTCAAGTAAGTGTGCGTGTTTTAAACCCATGCAATAAATTTCCATATCACACCCTGGCACACTTTGTTCGGTAATGTCGATATCCGTTTGCTCATTAATCTGGCTTTGAGTTTTTTAACACTAGCTGTACATTTTTGCAGTTAAAATAATGCTTCACTATCAAATGTGATTCAAATGATGTTTTTAGTGCCAGTTTAAAGTTACATACGATGTATGCTAAAACCATTACAACCAAGATTTGGGTTTGTGGATTTTGGTCGTATAGCTTATGGCCCCCCTTAATGTTGGGCCCTTCCACCGTACAACCCCAACTCCATGAAACCAATATCTGGGCCGTAAATATCATTATCATACAGTTACTGTTACATAAGTGCAAGAGACAAAGCAAACAAAATTAGGATAAAACACATTCAGTGTGCCCTCTAATGATAACCAAATATTGTTGTGAATCAAAATGATAAAAACTGGGATTTCTTGTGAGTCACCACATAGTAAGAGATAGGGAAACACCAAATTTTGGTGCATCACTAGAAATTGTGTGCATCAGTGGTGTGTCAAATTGGCTTAGAGGGTACACTCACCACATAGTAAGAGATAGGGAAACACCAAATTTTGGTGCATCACTACAAAATGTGTGCATCAGTGGTGCATCAAGTTGGTTTAGAGGACACACTGAACACATTGCACAAATTTCCACAAACTGCACATAAGTGACAAGTTACAACTGTGGACATCCAAGTGTGTGAATCCCATTGTATAACTAGTCAGACTAAATTGATGTAGATTTCAGTCAGTAAATAACAAGTGGTAAGGCTATTCAGTCAGCACCCAACTGGGTCACAACTAGTTAATAAAAGTGATCCATCCACTTGTCTGTCCGCAGCTGTAATTAACTTACCATTTTCAACTGTGTGTGTTCATGTAATAGTTGTATTGAGTAAGAGTCTGAGGTGTTGTACTGGAGTAGTACTGCCATTTGAAATGTGGACGCCTGAAATAACAATTTATATTTAATTATTTATTTGTCACACATACAAAAAAGGAATACACTTACATCACTAGGAAAGAAATTCATTCGTACATCACAAAAATGAAAAAAAAGGCGCAAGTTAAGTTTTCAAACTGTGTGACTGGCACTGAGTACTAGCACATAGTAAAAACAGAGCTAATCAGTGGACATTATCTGTGTGACTGAGGACTAGCACATAGTAAAAACAGAGCTCATCAGTGGACAGTATCTATGTGATTGAGGACTAGCACATAGCAAAAACAGAGCTAATCAGTGGACAGTATCTATGTGACTGAGGACTAGCACATAGTAAAAACAGAGCTAATCAGTGGACAGTATCTATGTGATTGAGGACTAGCACATAGCAAAAACAGAGCTAATCAGTGGACAGTATCTATGTGACTGAGGACTTGCACATAGCAAAAACAGAGCTAATCAGGGGACAGTATCTATGTGACTGAGGAATTGCACATAGCAAAAACAGAGCTAATCAGTGGACAGTATCTATGTGACTGAGGACTAGCACATAGTAAAAACAGAGCTAATCAGTGGACAGTATCTATGTGACTGAGGACTAGCACATAGTAAAAACAGAGCTAATCAGTGGACATTATCTATGTGACTGAGGACTAGCACATAGTAAAAACAGAGCTAATCAGTGGACAGTATCTATGTGACTGAGAACTAGCACATAGCAAAAACAGAGCTAATCAGTGGACATTATCTATGTGACTGAGGACTAGCACATAGTAAAAACAGAGCTAATCAGTGGACAGTATCTGTGTGACTGAGGACTAGCACATAGTAAAAACAGAGCTAATCAGTGGACATTATCTATGTGACTGAGGACTAGCACATAGTAAAAACAGAGCTAATCAGTGGACATTATCTATGTGACTGAGGACTAGCACATAGTAAAAACAGAGCTAATTAGTGGACAGTATCTGTGTGACTGAGGACTAGCACATAGTAAAAACAGAGCTAATCAGTGGACATTATCTATGTGACTGAGAACTAGCACATAGTAAAAACAGAGCTAATCAGTGGACATTATCTATGTGACTGAGGACTAGCACATAGTAAAAACAGAGCTAATCAGTGGACAGTATCTGTGTGACTGAGAACTAGCACATAGCAAAAACAGAGCTAATCAGTGGACATTATCTATGTGACTGAGGACTAGCACATAGTAAAAACAGAGCTAATCAGTGGACAGTATCTGTGTGACTGAGGACTAGCACATAGTAAAAACAGAGCTAATTAGTGGACAGTATCTATGTGACTGAGGACTAGCACATAGCAAAAACAGAGCTAATCAGTGGACATTATCTATGTGACTGAGGACTAGCACATAGCAAAAACAGAGCTAATCAGTGGACAGTATCTGTGTGACTGAGGACTAGCACATAGTAAAAACAGAGCTAATTAGTGGACAGTATCTATGTGACTGAGGACTAGCACATAGTAAAAACAGAGCTAATCAGTGGACAGTATCTGTGTGACTGAGGACTAGCACATAGTAAAAACAGAGCTAATCAGTGGACAGTATCTATGTGACTGAGGACTAGCACGTAGTAAAAACAGAGCTAATCAGTGGACAGTATCTGTGTGACTGAGGACTAGCACGTAGTAAAAACAGAGCTAATCAGTGGACAGTATCTGTGTGACTGAGGACTAGCACGTAGTAAAAACAGAGCTAATCAGTGGACAGTATCTGTGTGACTGAGGACTAGCACATAGTAAAAACAGAGCTAATTAGTGGACAGTATCTATGTGACTGAGGACTAGCACATAGTAAAAACAGAGCTAATCAGTGGACAGTATCTGTGTGACTGAGGACTAGCACATAGTAAAAACAGAGCTAATCAGTGGACAGTATCTATGTGACTGAGGACTAGCACATAGTAAAAACAGAGCTAATCAGTGGACATTATCTATGTGACTGAGGACTAGCACATAGTAAAAACAGAGCTAATCAGTGGACAGTATCTGCGTGACTGAGGACTAGCACATAGTAAAAACAGAGCTAATCAGTGGACAGTATCTATGTGACTGAGGACTAGCACATAGCAAAAACAGAGCTAATGAGTGGCTAGTACCCATTTAAAGATTTTACATGTTAAGTAGTCAAATGGAAATCATATCTACTAGTGGGGACAATCCAGAATGAGATGGAACACGGACTGTCTATTGAGATGTTAACAACATACCATACTGAGAGCATTCATTCTTAAATTACTATTCATAGATATTCTATATGTATTTTAAGTTAATAATATTTTATTCCAGACTTATAAACGCTGACTGTCCAAGGTTAAAACTTGTAACCATATTCAAAGCAAGTCACAGTGGTTTGTTGTCAGAAGCAATGTGGTATTATAGAGTAATCTTACCTGTAATGTGTATCTATTTTTGAAGCAATTTGTCACCAATTCACCCTTTGACATTTGAAATAGCCACATCAGTTTACGCCCACTGTGTTGACTGGCATAAAAAGTTGTAAACCTCTGAAAACTACGCTCCAACTGAAATGAGAAAAGAATACAAATTTTATCAGGAAACTTAATTTGAAAATGGGGAGGCCAAATGCCTGCCTCCCACAGTACAGTACAAACATACTTGCTCTGTGAGGGCATCATCCTCATCTCTCATAGTAGTAAAAAGTTACTCTAAAAGGGAACTTGCAATCCAGACTGAGCGTGCTCAGACGCAAAGGACTATGGGATTATCTGTGGTTATCGTAATACCTAATCTGCAGCTACTGATAAAATTAACCTCCCACAATGGTGGGGACTAGCATTCCTATGAGCATATGAGAGAGGTGTTACTATGGCCAAGCGGCCAGTGGTGTTCTTTGAATTGATCATTCCTGGGTGCAAACAATTTAACAGTATTGCTTACAATACCAATTCATTAGTATTTATTATCACATTTCCCATGATGCACCATTCAACATGGCAGGTTAGGAAGTTCCCTATTGCCCTGTGAGAGCACCATACTTACATCTCATGGTAGTACAAATATACAAGTTACACTAATTGCCCTGTGAGGGTGCTATACTTACCTCTCGTGGTAGCACAAATGTACAAGATTGTTGGAATGGCCATGACCCTGAGCTGAGCACTTGTATACTGAAGTCAATATCTAGAGGTTCATTACTATTCTTCAGATGACTCTTAAACTGCTCATTGAGGTCCTTACTAACACCGATGTCTTGAAACATACGTTGTAATTTAGACGTATACTCAAACCCACATGCTTGCTGAAAGTATAAAAGTTATGAGAATTATAACACCTCAAATTCTCACAAAAATGTCACAAAAAATACATTGCAATTTAGACGTATACTCAAAACACTGAGAGAATTTAGACACCTCAAATTTTCCCATCAATGTCATGAAACATACATTGCAATTTAGACATATAATATATTAAAACCCACATGCTTGCTGAAAGGACAAAATTTATGACAATTTAGACACACATCAATGTCCTTGTTCACTCTGGTGTCTTTGAATAAATTTTGTAAATGTTGACGTATACTCAAACCAAACTCAAATACCTCTACCTCCCCCCATTACCTTGACAATAGTATAGCCCTAGTATTGTTCAGTCATTCCATAGAACTATAACCCCATTATAGTTCAGCCATTCCATACAAAAATAGGGGTGTACCTTCAGTTTTGATATCATACAGGCCAGCAGTGGATGAATCCCCCCCCCCCCATTACCTTGACAATAGTATAGCCCTAGTATTGTTCAGTCATTCTATAGAACTATAACCCCATTATTGTTCAGCCATTCCATACAAAAATAGGGGTGTACTGGGTTGTCTTACCTTCAGTTTTGATATCATACTGGCCTCTGCATCATCACTGGCTGAATTATGCTGTACAAGTCTCTTCGCTAACATCTTGGCATAAAACTTCTGGAATACATCTTTATCTTCAATGTACTTGAATACTACCATCTGACAGAAACAAAAGTCATAAGTATACCATACACAGGCTAGACTCTCTCACCAGTCCTTGGGAGCATCGCTATTAGCTGTTTTGTATGTACTAATATCTACTGAATAATTGTACTAGAATATCCTTGTACTGTGGGCCCCCATCGACTACATAGGGCTAATCATTTGTTGACATGTTACTGCAACTACGTGTTATTGCAAAGCCCCGAGCATTGCAGTAACACGTCAATAAATGATTTGCCCTATGTAGTCGATGAGGACTCATAGTACAAAGATATTTAGTACAATTAAGAAGTAGATATCGGTACACAAAAAACAGCCCTTTTAGCGACGCGATGCTCCGAGGACTGTGAGAGAGTCTACGCACAGGCTAGGTTGAACGCATTCAAACAAAAATACAGGCTTTTATCCATGGCTATTTTACGTCACAACAAATTGCTTCTTTATCATTCGTCCTACAGAGCTCACTTTATACAATTACCTACACTCTATGGAAATGCACAGGTTAAAACAAAGCATTTTTCAAATTCCAGATAAAGCAGCCGGCAAATCATTGTACGGTAGGTGGTTCATTTTGCCGACTGTCGGCCCTTACAACTACCTACCACTTCATTAAGAGTGTCTTCTAATGGCTGGCAAATCATTGTAGGGTAGGCAGTTAATTTTGCTGACTCGGCCCTTACAACTACCTACCACTTCATTAAGAGTATCTTCTAGTAGCTGGCAAATCATTGTAGGGTAGGCAGTTAATTTTGCCGACTGTCAGCATTCTCTACATCTCTAATTATAGAACTAGCTACCACTTGATGGAAATATACTGGTTGAAACAAAGAAGCCGGCAAAACATTGTAGGATAGGGGGTTAATTTTGCCGGCTACTGGCCCTTACGACTACCTACCACTTGATTAAGAGTGTCTTCTAGTTCAGCTTCTTCAGGATTCTTAGAACTCTTCTTGAGAAGTGAATCACAATACCTAGCCAGTAACTCTGGTGATTTACTGGAGGAATTCGCTGTCTTTGTTACTGAATTATTGTTGATAAATTTACCACACGCCTAGAAAGGAAAACAATAATGTGTAGTTTAAGGTAGAATGTGTCCTGAGGAAGAATTTTATTAATTTTTCAAATCTCTCCAAACTGTGCCATATAGAAACCTCCTTCTTGTACCGTGACAAGCTGTTAAATTACGTTTGTGTGATCACTGAGGACAAAACAGTCAAAAATGTGGATGAAATTTTCAGATCAAGTGATCCTTTGATATGCTCAAAATACTACAGCTAGAAAAAGATCAGCCATTGCATGCTTGGGAAATGGATGTGTACAGACAGACACAGACAGACAGACAGACAGACAGACAGGACACATCATAATAGCCCCCCCCCCCCCCCCCCCCCCCCATTTTATTTTGTAGTAGACACCATAACTTCCACTCAACATACTACACAACACTGTAGACTTGCATGAGAGTTAGTTAACTTTTTTGTTCTATATAACCTTCTACACAGGGACCCTCACGGTGGTCTGCAGTGGACGGGCCCCATCTGGCATTCAGCTAAGAGAGCCAGCACAAAAAACTGCTGTCCACTACAAAACATTCTCTTGTTCTTGGACGTTACTAAGTGCATAGTATAAATCTTAATTATCACACCTGCCATTGGAAACACGTGTAAGTTAACACACCTGAAGAGAACAACACTTTGAAATAATGAGCAGGAAGATATTCAAAGCTGGCCTGAGTTCCTTCTGTAGACACCTATGGTTATACATTGATGAAAATCATACATAGCACCCCTTTGTTACTCTTCCTTACTATTTAATTATTATGCTAATTACATCATGAATATTAATTAGCTCATGAACATTAATATCATCCAGCACTCAAGTTACAGTTGGGAAGTCCCTGTCTACAGCAAGGTAAAATGTGATTACAGCAACCAACGATTCTCTAGAATGGTCTTTTCTAGATTCTGTGTACCTTACCTTATCTAGGGCTGCAACAAAGCCAGCATCATTATTAAAAGACGTCAGTACCAAGGCATTATACTTTCTATGTACATCTAGTATAGTTTGTACATACATTTTAGGATCCTGTAAGGTAAACATAGTGTAGAGGGGTTAGGCAATGTTAAGGTTTATACATACACACACAGAGACATACATACACATAACATACAGTGCAATGTCATGTAGGTACATACGTACGTACGTACGTACGTACATACATACATACATACATACATACATACATACAGACAGACACACATACATACATACAGATACATACATACATAGATACATAGATACATGCATACATACATACATACATACATACATAAATAGATACATACATACATACATACATACATACATACATACATAAATAGATACATACATACATACATACATACATACATACATACATACATATATACATACATACATATATACAGACAGATACATACATACATACATAGATACATAGATACATGCATACATAAATAGATACATACATACATACATACATACATACATACATACATACATACATATATACAGATACATACATACATACAGATACATAGATACATGCATACATACATACATACATACATACATACATACATACACACATACATACATACACATACACATAATCACAGCTCTAAGCATCTCTCAATACATCTCTCACTGAAGACACTATCCTCACACCTCATAAACATTGAGGGCGCTGTTCGAGATCCAACTTACATTGAGGGCGCTGTCCCCACATTTCTCTATGGCTGATAATCCTTGGTTAGTAATATGTGATTCTAACAGATTCTTTAGTTCACCTAAACCGTCCTGTATACGTGATACTAAGTTATACATTCTTGCTAAATCTGAAAAAATAAAACAGACACGATTTACTCTAGTTACAATCCAAAATGTCAAAAAGTGTAACGACTGACTTCGGATCAGGATTAAAAGCTAGGTGTGAAAGCTGTTTAGCAGAAATATAAGAACATTTGGTCCACAACAAAAGATTGAGTGGTCTTGACTGAACGAACCGGTCGATTACACCAGGGTCACGACCTGCTTACGGCGTCATGTGCTCGGGATAGTTCGGCTGACGAATCTAATGAAGTGTCAACTGACAATGTTCACTTATTCAAATATGAAATCTCTTGATAGATGTCATAAAACTTGCACAGTTACTCTGAAATTATATTTCAACTCTTAGCTTCATATGCAAGTACGTTATTTTGCTATTTTAAGTACATATAACAGAAATATAAACTTTCAGATTACGTTTATTGCTCCACGCCGCCATGTTTGACCGACTATAAGCGACAAAATTGGACAAGCTATTTAGGTATCCGCGACAGAATGTGCACGCACCATGAACACGACAGAATGTGCACGCACCATGAACGCGACAGAATGTGCACGCATGAACGTGACAGAATGTGCACGCATCATGAACGCGACAGAATGTGCATGCAACATGAACGCGACAGAATGTGCACGCAACATGAACGCGACAGAATGTGCACGCACCATGAATGCGACAGCATGTGCATGCATCATGAACGCGACAGAATGTGCATGCACCATGAACGCGACAGAATGTGCACGCACACCATGAACGCGACAGAATGTGCGCACACCATGAACGCGTCATAATGTGCGCGCACCATGAACGTATCAAACAAGCATAAATAACTTCACAAATAAGATGCTGTTTTCAGTCCTACCTTGATTTTTATCATCATCTAGAAGGTTCTGGAACTCAGCATGGAAGATTTCCAGATGTTTCTCTATAAGTACTCGTTCACATGTTTTAGCCAATTCATCCTGTGTGCTCTCGTGGAGGTATACTTGTACACGGCGCTGCTCTTCCATCAATCGACACTCCGCCTACATAGGGTAGAAAACAAAGTTATAATAACCCAAACATTGCTCTTCTATCAATTGACACTTCCCTCACACAGGGCAGAAAACATTCACTGTGAACCTAAACTGTATGAAATGCTGCTCTTCCATCAATCTGACATGTTGCCGGGGTAGGTCCAACTTGGCCCATTGCCAACTCCACCCATTACCAACTCGGCCCAGGTGATTGCCAAGTCGGCCCAGGTGATTGCCAACTCGGCCCATTCAGTGATACCAACTCGGCCCACTGTGTCGTACATTAATTTGTCATCATAGAAATGATATTCTGAACAAGCAGATACAGAAGACAAGCCAAGGTCCATCCAGACTCAGCCTAGTCCTACTGCACTCCTGCACTTTTAAGGTACACGGGGACGAATTGCCTCAACTATTTTGGACTTTGATCTTTTTATAGCAAAGTCGTGAATGTCAAAGAGGAGAAACAGGAATTGCAATCGTATTGAACTTGAGGCGATTTGAAACTTGGACTAGTTCAACTGGGACGAATTGAACAGAGTGGGCTGAGTTGGCAGAGTTGGTGGGCCGAGTTGGCGATGGGCCGAGTTGGACATGCACTGAAAATATAGTTACAATAACCCAGCATGGAATATTGGTGAATGTTTTCTGTCCAGTGTAGGGAAAGTGTCAATTGATAGAATACCATAAACCTAAATCTGTCTGCGATGCTGCTCTTCCATCAATCGACACTGGAAACATAGTTACAATAACCATGCACACAACATTGCTCTTCTATCAATTGACACTCCCCTTAAAAGGATAGGAAAAAAGTTACCATGAACCTAAATCTATGGTGTCAATTAGATTTGTACAAACTATGACCAGATACCTACCTTTTTCATTTACTCTATGATTCTGATGTAGAAACTCTGCCAATGGTATCAATCAGATTTGTACAAAATATGACCAGATACCTACCTTTTTCATGTACTCTGTGACAGGATTCTGACGTGGAAACTCTGTACTCTCTGACATGCAGAATCTCTGCCTATGGTATCAATCAGATTTGTACAAACTATGACCAGATACCTACCTTTTTCATGTACTCTGTGACAGGATTCTGACGTGGAAACTCTGTACTCTCTGACATGCAGAATCTCTGCCTATGGTATCAATCAGATTTGTACAAACTATGACCAGATACCTACCTTTTTCATGTACTCTGTGACAGGATTCTGACGTAGAAACTCTGTACTCTCTGACATGTAGAATCTCTCTGTATCAGAGAGAAACTGACTTTCAAAGGAATCCTTATACACATTGAGGGTAGGTCCTTTAGATGTAGGGTCATCCTCATTCAGCCCAAGTTCCACTGTAAAAAAGTCAACATAAACACTGTATTTAATATTTTGGTTATCAGAAAGACAAAAGATTTTATACTTTGACCACTAGGAGTGCTGTTCAGATATTGGGTGGTCCTTGTTCAGCCCAAGCTCCACAGGAAGAATCTAATACAAATTTGGTTATGCAATGTATTACAATTTATAGTTTCTTTCAACAGTGTTACCTGTATATATTGTACACTGATTGTAGTGACTTGTAAGCCCGTTGGACTGGGTAATTCCTTGTTTTGACTTGTTTTGTTACTGTTATGTTATGTGATTACGTGTCACTCTAATAAACATACTACAACTACTACTACTACTACTTACAGTGTTATATTTTGGTTATCAGAAAAACAAATGTTTATACCACTAGGAGTGCTGTCCAGATGTAGGGCCAACCTATTCAGCTGAAGTTCCACAGTGAAGAGTCAACATGATGAACAGCATAATACAATATATTACAAATTACAGGTCTCATATTTTGGTTGCCAGAAAATAAAAGTTTACATAAACTAAGTTGTGTGCAGTGCCCTCTAAGCCAATTTGACATGCCACTGATGCACACAATTTCTAGTGACGCACCAAAATTTGGTGTTCCCCTATCTCTTACTATGTGGTGAGTGTGCCCTCTAAGCAAATTTGACATGCCACTGACGCACACAATTTCTAGTGACGCACCAAAATTTGGTGTTCCCCTATCTCTTACTATGTGGGCAGTGTACCCTCTAAGCCAATTTGACATGCCACTGACGCACACAATTTCTAGTGAAGCACCAAAATTTGGTGTTCCCCTATCTCTTACTATGTGGTGAGTGTGCCCTCTAAGCCAATTTGACATGCCACTGACGCACACAATTTCTAGTGACGCACCAAGATTTGGTGTTCCCCTATCTCTTACTATGTGGTGAGTGTACCCTTTAAGCCAATTTGACATGCCACTGACGCACACAATTTCTAGTGACACACCAAGATTTGGTGTTCCCCTATCTCTGACAACGTGGTGACTCACAAGAAATCCCAGTTTTTTTCATTTTTGACTCACAACAACAAAATTTGGCTACCACTAGAGGGCACACTGTTTGTGTGTATAGGTTACACTTTTAGAACTCAAATGATTGTTGAGTTTGGCCACTGGGGGTGCTGTTCATATGTAGGGTTGTGTACAAACATATGTAGGGTTGTGTACAAACATACATACATTTATATTGCATGTGTGTGTGTGTGTGTGTGTGTGTGTGTGTGTGTGTGTGTGTATTTGTGTGTGTGTCTTTGTGTGTGCATCTGTGTGTGTATTTGTGTGCGTGTCTGTGTGTGTATTTGTGTGCATGCCTGTGTGTGTGTGTGTGTGTGTGTGTGTGTGTGTCTGTGTGTGTGTGTGAGTGTCTGTGTGTGTGTGTCTGTGCGTGTGTCTGTGCATTATTAGTCGGATAATAACATATAATTACTCACCATAACAGTCAATAACACCTCTTATTAGTCCGGTATTAATAGTTTCACCATTTCTCTCTCTTTCTATCAATTTTAACACTGCACCAGTCACCTGAAAACATAACATATCTACGTTACATCCTTAATAAATAAATTCATCAAATCAGTAAAACATTGCAATAAAATAGTTCCCGTTACACGACCAACGTTTGAACTTTCTAATTACTTGCAAGTAACTTTTCAACAGACATTGTCAAACTATCATTTTGACGAATTGGTTATCATCTGATAAAGTCTTTATTTATGTGAATTATTGCATAGGCACCACAATCTGACTAAAATCCAATGTAGTGTACATGTCACAATTTCTTTTTGGCTGTTCTATTTACTGTCATTTGTTCTTTTGTGAGCACTTGTTACACACATCTGACACAATACCATAGATTGAATGCAAATAAGCCTAGAAACAATGGTTGTCAAACATGTGATCGTGGTCAAGATTTCGCCGCAAACCATGTGCGATGATGTTGAGAACAATAGTGTTGCTAAGCATTTGACACTTTCAGTTTGACCATCCTCACATGGTTGCTATATATGCAATGGCTCACGCAGGATCTCGTGAGATCTGCCGCAAGAAAAAAAAACTTATTTCAAGATATTTTCATATCTTCAGGTTTTTGAAAAAAAACAACTGAACAGTGGCGAACCTCTCAGATCATCACCACAATGAAAATGAACTCGAAAATGAAGATAAAAAGAAAGAAAATCTTACCTGCTTATTCAAAGGTTTAAAGAGATTGTCTCTCCATGTGACAAGAGCAAGCTGTGAAATAACAAAATGAGAAATTAGAGAATAAATGACAACAGTCTATGATATTAGACACCTGATGATGCGGAAGACAAAAAATTACACATGATCTGCATTCATTTCTATGACAAACTGTACTTGATCATGTACATGGTACTTTCTATATGAAATTCCACAGGGGATGGCGATGGCCAAGTGGTTTGCCTCTTACCACTGAGGTTGGGGTTCGAACCCATTCAGAGTTTGATTAAATTTACCACGCTGTAAGTAAGAAGAGTGTTGTTCAGTTTAACTCTACCGAACAACGCAGGTTTTCACTGAGTACTTCGGTTTCCTCCTGCATTAACACTGAACCCATGAGGGATGGCCCTCACTGGACTTCTTGGGAGACAAGTGTTTATATTCTTAAAGAACTATCCAGTATAAATAAAGATTATTATTACAGAAACTGTGATAACACCTATAACAAAATAGTAACGTCTGTCAAGTAGTCTCAGTTACCCAGACTGACACCACTATGGCTCTATTGTAAGACCATTCAGATAGTCTATCAAGTAGTCTCAGTTACCCAGACTGACACCACAGTGGCTCCACTACGAGGCCACTCAGATTGTCTATCAAGTAGTGAGTCTCGGTTAGCAAAACTCACCACACACACCTATAACAAAATAGTAATCTTCAACTTACAGAATATATTTCATAGATTCCTTTGCGTCCTTCGTCACATTCTCTTCTAACCCAGTGTCTATTTAGGTATGCACATACACCATTTAGGACTTTACTAGAGAACTGGTAGTCTTCCCATTGCTTGGTGTAGAATGTAAGAACACTCTCGTCCATCAAATCTGTGCCATCCTGTCAAATAAATAAACAACAAAATTAACCCTTACAACACCATATATACAGACAGGTTCCCAGGCCACATCTACATATATACAGGTTCCCGGGCCACATCTACATATATACAGACAGTTCCTTCCAGGTTCCCAGGCCATGCCTATATATACACAGACAGTTCCTTCCAGGTTCCCAGGCCACATCTACATATATACAGACAGTTCCTTCCAGGTTCCCAGGCCATGCCTATATATACACAGACAGTTCCTTCCAGGTTCCCAGGCCACATCTACATATATACAGACAGTTCCTTCCAGGTTCCCAGGCCATGCCTATATATACACAGACAGTTCCTTCCAGGTTCCCAGGCCAAGCCTACATATACACAGACAGTTCCTTCCAGGTTCTCAGGCCATGCCTATATATACACAGACAGTTCCTTCCAGGTTCCCAGGCCAAGCCTACATATACACAGACAGTCCCTTACAGGTTCCCAGGCCATGCCTACATATACACAGACAGTTCCTTCCAGGTTCTCAGGCCATGTCTGCATATAAACAGACAGTTCCTTCCAGGTTCCCAGGCCATGCCTACATATACACAGAGAGTTCCTTCCAGGTTCCCAGGCCATGTCTGCATATAAACAGACAGTCCCTTCCAGGTTCTCAGGCCATGTCTGCATATAAACAGACAGTTCCTTCCAGGTTCCCAGGCCATGTCTGCATATACACAGACAGTCCCTTCCAGGTTCCGGGTCACATCTGCATATATGCAGACAGTCCCCTCGTGGTTCCCTGGCAACACCTGCATATATGAAGCCAGTTCCTTCCAGGTTCACTGGCCACGTTTGCATATATGCAGATACGTTAACTCATTTGCATAAGCCCAATTTTCACCTTTTCAACTCAATTCCAGGTAAATTATGTCCATTTTACAACATATATGCATGTGGATAAGGATTGATTGTATGTTTTATTATTCCTTTCAAATTAAAGTTGATAATTGTAGAATAGGTAAGATCCTACTCTGTAGTGGAAAAAGTCCCTGACCTAGGGAGTCTTTTGAATGCAAAATTTATGCCATCTTAAGGGTTCAAGCATCCAACTTCACCAAATAAATTGAGATATATTGTCTTACTTTTAGCAGATTCACCAGGTAATTCTTCAAGAAATCTCGGAGTCTCTTGTAGAGTTCCAGTCCAACAAACTGAGCACCACCCATGCTTTGTCCCTTTTTACTCTTTGCAGACGATGACCTGGGTTGCTGGGATTGATGTACACTGGTACAATAGTTATACACATGACTGTACAGTTAGGTAAGGAAAGGTTAATTATCGCCTTTGTTTTCTAGCAAACAGTACACAGTGTTCTCCCCACTATGCCATCTAGGCCGCCATGCTTGGCAGGTTTATACCATGCTGTGTTCTCTCCACTGTAGAGAAAGCATGGTACAAACACCCTCCTTGCCATCTAGGCTGCCATGATTGACAGGTTTCTACAGTGCGGTGAGTCAGTTCATGATTTTACATCACAGAAAATCTACACGAGGTAAAATCTGCCAAAGTTCCTCGGCCATTTACCAGGTACAAGGTTACCCAAAAATTATAGTATAATGAAACTATGTCAGATTCACCACATTTCCCCCTTTCGGTTATTGGGGTCCCCCCTATCAAAACACTGTTTTAGTTACGTAAAATGACATGGTGCAAAAAACACATATGTTGCCTTCATATCATGTGACTCTAATGCTTCACGTATGGAACATGCGTAACTATGGTGCAGCTTTACAGGGGTTCCCCAAACTTAGCAAAAGACATTGTTCAGTTATGTGCTAAAAAACATGTGCTTTGCCTTCGAATCACTGACTATGATGCTATGTGTATGTTACTTGCTACAACAAAAACACATGAATCACATCAATTTGTATGACTCAGGTGTATGGCACACACATAACTATGCGCAGCTAAACCCCGCGTTTTTTGCTAAGGGTGGAAAGTAGGTAAAATCTACCAGGATACCCATGTTATTTTACCAGGGATCTGAAACTAAATTACCATACACTCTGTAACACTGCTGTTTTTACTCCTTCTCCTTTTCTGTTACCAGGGTTCCCAACTTCCTGAACAAAACTACCCTAGACACTATGGGGGAAACACTGCCATTTTTACCCCTTTCTCCCTTTCTGTTACCTGGGTTCCCAACTTCCCAAACAATATTATCATAGACTCTATCAGGAAACACTGCCATTTTTTATCCCTTTCTCCCTTTCTGTTACCTGGGTTCTCAAACAAAACTACCATAGACTCTATCAGGAAACACTGCCATTTTTTATCCCTTTCTCCCTTTCTGTTACCTGGGTTCTCAAACAAAACTACCATAGACTCTATAAGGAAACACTGCCATTTTTTACCCTTTTCTCCATTTCTGTCACCGAGGTTCCCGACCTTAGCTTAGCAGACACACTGTACATCGATTACTATTTGAAAGGATACGTATATAGTTCCATGAACCTAGACTTGGCCATACTTTGTCTTGTATACACATGTTGTATACCAGATCGTAAATCATCCCAGATTTGATCAAGTCCAATTTGTTTGAGTCCATGTGGGTTTTGACCTCCACGTCCTGATCCTGATGACCTTGACATCTTGATCTTTGCTTGAGTCACTTGAAATTTTTATCAGATGAGAAGTGTTGCAGCTACCATTCAGTAGTCAGCACAGTATTTCTTGTAGGAACTCAAAACACTTCCCGGGAAATGATTTCTCTTCTATGACGAGTTAACTAATATGAAAAAGACACAAAAATGATTTTAGAATGAGGGGTAGCTGGGGGAGGAGGAGGGAAGGGGGTGTATTTCACATAATTTGCAGCCCAAGTTCAAAAAATCTACCATGCATAACCCAAAAACAGACACATCATTAGGGTTTTTCAGGCATACACAGCTGGTCAGTTGCATTTAACCTGATTCGTACGTACGTACATACATACATACATACATACATACATACGTACATTGTATTTCTAAAGCATAATGATATTTCCCATGTTACTGACCCGATGATTAGGAATTTTTCAGATGAAAAAGTAACCAATTTGAGTGGTAGGTAACCGTATACCTTTCAACTGAGAGAGAACTCATGTTGGATTGCATGGATGACTTTTCCCTGTATGGGACAAACCAATCAAGGAAGCCGTACAAGCACATGTACAACATGTATACTATAGACTCTCTCACAGTCCTCGGAGCATCGTATCGCTAAAAGGGCTGTTTTGTATGTACTGATATCTACTGAATAATTGTACTAGAATATCCTTGTACTGTGGGCCCTCATTGACTACATAGGGCTAATCATTTAGTGACATGTTACTGCAATACCCCTTGGGACATAGCATTAACACGGAGTCACAGTAACATGTCAAATGATTATCCCTATGTAGTCAACAAGGGCCCACAGTACAAGGATATTGTAGTACTATTATACAGTAGATATCAATACACACAAAACAACTAATAGCGATGTTCCAGAGGTCTGGCCAGTAAAGTTTACCACCTGTCTGGGACAATATTTTGATGTCACGCATACATAAACAATGTGACACCCCTGAAGAAGACCTGAGGACTCTTGTTGAAAACTAGGATTTAGCAAAGGGTTGCATACCACAACCAGAGATTACTTGCACTTGTCCAAAGTACATGTATATACTAGTGACAAATGCATTTGCCCACAGGTGATTCAGCACTATTCAAAATGGATAATATTATGAGTTATGTCCGATTATGTAACAAAACAATTTTTAAAAAAACAAAAACATTTCACTTGTCAGTGTAGTTTAAACATGCATTAACACTAACACTATGCTAGCATAGTTTGAAAGATTTTGTGAAAGTGTTTTCATCCGTGAGGACATAACCAACATCATAAACTCAACGTATGCAACTTCTAGTGACGTGTTACTGAGGAAGTCACAAAAAGTTGGTGTTTACTGATAGCGCTGTAGAGGTCCACTTGAGGTCAAAGTGCAAGAAACAGACCAAATACTTGTCATTACCTCAATAACCAGCGTTCCTCTACCCCCTTCTATCTTCAGACATAAAATATGAAGTTTGACTTGTGCGGTGATAACATGCTAGTGTTTATAAAACGACCTGTGTTGTTTTAGGAAACACCAAGTATCGAAGATGAAACGTTACCGAATGAACCAATGGCAATGGCCTAACTCGGTGACTCATCGTACCAATATCAACAAAGAAACACGTTCACCGTACATGGTCATGCGCTTCAATCGGTAACGATCATCCCGGTATGACAAAGACAGTCATGCTTACCTGTAATTTAGTTTAAAAAATCAACAATACGTAAATTCTTGACAAAAACTTGCCAGACGAAGGGATGCCAATCTCATCTCGTATACAAAATGGCGGCTTCCATAACTGGATCGGTTTGACTATCACGAAATAATCAACGTATGAAAAGATTTACAGTTAAAAAATCGCTAACATTTGGTAATCATTTGATCGCTGAAACAACTCTATTAACTTTCTTGGAATCGGCTAGCAAAGAACGTCGACAATCTTGATAAACAAAGCAGGGTTTTGTGTGTTACGTTCACCCTGAAGTCAGCAATCCCCGTCTCGTGTATTTATCTCGTATGGCACGCGAGTTTAGGCGGTAGGGGCGCCCTCAGTAATCCGTTCACATGCACATGCGCACGAGTTCGTAATGCTTGTGACGAAATGAGAGTGGCAAAAGCCGGATACATTTTTAACTAACGAAGAGAAACTGGAGATAATTAATGAATGTTATTACTTTCAGAGAAAAAGATAACGCCAATAAGACAAGTTAATTTCTTGATTTTATGCACAAAGTTTCAAGTACGCTTACGGCAGCTCGTGAAACATCGAAAAGGTCCCATGGTGTAATGGTTAGCACTCTGGACTTTGAATCCAGCGATCCGAGTTCAAATCTCGGTGGGACCTCGTTATTTTTTTTGTCTCCTTTCATTTTCTTAATGCTTGTGACGATCCATTATCGATCCATTTTTCTTTACTCTTTATTGTCCAAGGAAACTTTACTCTCTTTTTTCCAGCTTTCCTAAAGGGTATAATTATACGAAAAAGTCCTCTTCTTGGTCTCATTTCACTTACATATGTAATAGAGTTCTACTCAAGACAAATACACACTTGATAACTTTTCTAAAACCAGCAGCAGAATCCATACGTAATAAGACAACTTGATATTCTATCATAGAACATGGATCTTTTTAGTTTGATAAACTTTCTATTTTTGATGATTTTTAGTACATTCATTTACCAAATGGTGAACTATTTTGTGTATAAAGTTTGTCTCAGATTCAGATTCAGATTCAGTTTCAGATTCAGATTCAGATTGAAGGATAATATGACACTACTCTCATAAAGTCTGAACAATCCAGTTGTTGGTCCTTGTATTCACAGGGGCGTGTATTATTGCTTAGATTTCCGTTTTCTTAGGAAAATATCATACGAATCTTGCTGCTACAAATGTATCGATCTCTATAGTACTACGTATACTATAAATATCTCTCTTCCCCTGTACAGGTAGGAATATATAGTCAAAAGGTTGTTGTATTTAGTCTGTAGACCTGGAAAACAACAATCTATGAAATATTACACACCCCTGTGCTTGTATTTAACCATTCCCTACCCATGAAGATTGGAGCATATTGTATTATGAACAGATTTTAGTCTCTCGGGCTAAAATCCACTCCTCAATGACCAATAGAGACTTCCATAAGGTTGTCCTTAATGGGGAAAGGAGACGCCGATATAAGCAGATGTGGACCATTACACAGCCCCCTCCCCTTCCGACAGGTTACAGTGCCCTCAGTGACAACACAAAGTTAGATCAGAAGCACAAAAAGACACCAAGCTAATTTTCATACTAATAACTGAACCATGATTACCCATAGGGTATAAACTATTGTAAATATCCTTTTTTTTTGGCACATGAAAATTTGGCAGATTGTCAATTTAGACCATGCCTGGCATAATTTAATTTGGTGGACATTACATGGGAAAAGTAGACACTACTTGTAAATAACTAATCCAGTCAGCCAATGGTATTCAGTGCAATTTTTGTTGATACCATTCAAAACAGCTGAATGTACAAATATGACAACGCATAAAACATGTTAGGGGGGACTTATTTCTATGGAAAAAGCTTTGTGCATATTCAGTTAAAATAAATTCAGAGCCAAAAAAATTATGACTACATTATCAGAATCTTCTAAAGTTATCAGTAAAACTTATCGAGTAACGAAAACGTAAACGTACGTGAAACTTTTCTTGAGGTTTTCCAAGGAATTCGACTCCGATTACGGCTCTTCAAAATGTCGCAATTAAAAAAATATGACTGGTAATCCAGCCTTTGGTTTAATAATATATTGTTCTTCAATGTAGTAGATTACACAAAAGGGTTCCTCTGTTGTGCTTTTTTAATGTGAACAACATTGCGTAAACATTGGAAGTCGTAAAGCAGCACTTCAAGTTCATGTACTTAAACTAGTTTTCGGAGACGCCTCCTTACTTAGACTACAATTAAACCAACATCCATTCAATAGCTTATCACTGTTGTATCAACCAGTTGTGACGATAGTTTTATTTTGTGACTATCTTCGAAACTACCAGGGTAATACATATTTTATACCAGGGTAATACATACTTTATACCAGATGTAAACCTAATCAAGTCTTCCCAATACCCTACGGAATACGTCTTCAAAATTTCATTTGAATTGAGCAAGCCGTTATGGAGAAAACGATGACACAGACACACACACAGACACACAGACTTCCACCCATAAATATATCTCTTCCTTACGGTAGAAAAAAGAAACAAAGGCATAAACATACAAGTGAAAAATATGACCATTTTACTTCAACAAGACAGAAACAAACTATAACATAGTACTAAAAATCAAAGATGAACAGTATGTCGTTAAACACAATATACGAAAAAGATCCTGAAAAAAATAGTCTGTTCAGTTTCTCTATAAGGATTTGGTCTTCATGTCCTGTAAGACCTGTAAGATACACCGAGTCATCAAGCCTTGTCTTGTACTGTCACCGATAGGGAGACGCGACATAGGGTATTTTGTAGCGATCAAGTACCCAATAGGGAGGCGCGACATGTCGCATCTTACAGAGTTCATGTAACCTTGAGGAGGTCCGACATGTCGTATCTTACAGAGTACTAGTGTAATATTGAGAGCGAACATCAAACTTAGGTCATGGGGGTCCGTGTATCAGTTGATGGTTGCTGTAACGATGAAATCTTCAGTATGTATGAGAATAGAGGGCTAACTGTAAGGTCATAGAGTGATACCATAAAGTCCATGATTGCAATAGTCTGTGTAACACAACACATCATATATTACAGTCAGAGACTAATCTTCTTAGATAACATCGATAGTGCGCCCTCAACGTCAATTTGGCTACCACTAGATGGCGCACTGCATATCAAATTAAGGACTTCAGGTTCATGTCTTGGTTGGTAGTTGCTATAACGATTAACATTTCAGTATACAAAAGACAGAGAATATATCATCATGACTGCATTGGTGTAACTTGATCTACTTTGTGGCCCTGTTTTTCTAGTTCCGTCCTGAAACAGAAAACAAACAACATCAATTTTAACTGTGGGTCATAATAAGGTCCCATGTTCTGAACAGTGGGTCATTCTGTTGACAGAAACTGAAATGTTTAGTTGAAACTTGACACTAACAATTTTCAAATTGTGTTTGGAACAAAGGTTTACTTAATACATTCGTCTACCATTTCCAATGACTTTCATTTCCAGATTAATAAATTTACATATAATATACTGCTTGCACATGTATGCAAATATATGCAAATCAGCATGCTAATATTTATGCAAATTAGCCACCCCTTAATTTTTTCATTGATGGAGAACACTGATTGTTGGTCTATATTTCAGATAAGATAAACTTTACCACTGACGTTTCACTTGTCAGTATTTAATGTTTAATACATGTACAGGGTTAACAAATCATTTTGTGAACTGTATATTCATTATGTATCTGTATTCAGACGACTTTTTAACATAGTTATTAACAGTAAGGTACTGGTAAAAGGTAAAATTTGTGTGGTCCGCCCAAAAAAATTTGCTAGTCCCAGACCCAGGACCAGTGGATTTGTTCACTCCTGATGTGGGGTTCTGCACAGTATAAAGCAGAAGCAGAAGATGGCAAGAGTGGTGCTCAATCAACACAACAACTTGGGAGATATTGAGCTGAACACACTAACCACCATGAATCTACAAAATTAATCTTTGAAATGACCTCAGTTGATTAGAATAATATAAAATAACATTTGTTACTCAAAACAATAACTTGGAGATACTGAGCTGAGCACACTAACCAATGGACCATCATGACTCTACAATTCTGAATAATATCATAACAAAGCAAAGCCCATAAGCTCCCACAGGGTAGATTCATTTGTGACCAGCTGCGTCACAATGATATTTTAGACAGCGCCCTCTGTGTGGAGAATGTGCATAGTAAAGAGAACACACATGTGTAGTCATTGTGCCGCAATGCATCCTTGGGTAAAACCACCTAAAAATGTAGCATAGCATATAGGATGGGCATGTGTACTAGTCATTGATATCACTGCGCGAGCTATAAATTAATATTTGAACTAACCTCAGTTGATTGGAAAAATCGTCTTCTACGTTATCGTCATCCCAGTTATCTTCCCAGACATTGACATCTTCCTGGTCTTCATCTAGTCCAGTCCATTCTGAAAAGTCAAAAATAACACAACAGTCGATAACAATGAGATAGATGTAGATAAAATGACAGCAGTTTTCCTGATAAAATATAACACAACAGTCAATAACAATGAGATAGATATAGATAAGATGACAGCGGTTTTCCTAAAACAAATGTAACAAAGACACCAAGACCTTTAGTAATGTAGTCTAGTTCCTATACAACATGAGTTACGATTACTACAATCATCTCCACTCATCACGACTAGTCAAAGTCAAACATTTTACCATTAATCTGGCTAAACCCCATGCTGGGTGAGGGGCAAACACAATTGTAATTGGTTTACTGCCTTCAAAATATACCTGAAAATCATTGATATTCAATTAGAACAGCTGTTTTGACTAAAATCGCACGTCATCATGTTTATATGAACGCTGTTGGGGGTAGCACATAATTCTGTGCTAGAGTAACTACTTTGACTAGACATAGTGAGTGGTGATGATCATAGTAATTGTTACTAGTATCACATCGTTTAGGAACTAGACTAGCTTAGGATTGAATATCTACAGGTCACAACATCCTATGAGTCTTGATATCACAGGGCACTCTCATATACAAATGTAAACATTCTAGGTGAGTTCGGACTACCATGATAAAAATTGCTCTTTTATTAGTACACATGCACAGTACAATATTTCAAATATTATACAATAGAAAACAGATGTAAAACTTCATGTTCATTACATAACCTCTTGGTAAACATCATGTTCTGGTTAGTTCTCCCCAATAATTTAAGAATAAATTCTAATGACCGCATCATGTTTTTGTTAGCAATACAAAAAAGTGTATTTGCTAAAGTAAAAACTAACACTAAGTAAAGACTAACAAATTCACAATGTCGTTCAGGTTTAACCTCGCCATTATTTCTATTACCAGACACCACAATCGTGGTCCAAGTTTTCTCTTTACTTTGACCTCTATTCATAAACAATGTACTAGTACTAGTAACGGCAGTACCACTGCTAAAATACGCTAAATTATTCATTCTGTACAAGCAACAGTACATCCCATCAATGGATTGCAGTGTCATTCGGACAACTTTGATGACTTCGCCGATATCTGCGTCCCTTCACCTAGCAGCATCAAATACACCACATATGTAAAAGAATCGACCATGATAATGATATTTGTTTTGTCGGAATCACTAACCTTCGGCTGGAAACTCTTCAAATTCGTCATCTTCCTCGAGTAATCCTAAGTCAGTCTTTCTCGTGGTGTCAGCCATTTTGAATTTAGGATCGTTCCAGAATAAATAAGTAAAAATACTGTTTCCGAGAGCTGAATTTGATTTTAATATGAAGATCTGTAAATAATCGAATCATGTAGTTGAAATTAATTGAATAAATTAGGCTTAGTAATGTAAAATTAATTGATAAAACTATATATTTTTATTACCGTAAAAAATTCTCTTTGAATTATCATATTCACGTCTGCGAACGAGTCAGCTCGTGGAGAAGATCACGTTGGACAAAATCGTTTCTTCTATTTTTCATACGGAAGAGTTCCCTATGTAAGTATTCATAAAGACTTGAGAAAATTTGACATATTTTGGACTTTTATAGACATCTAATGTTACATTTGACAAAACTTAATTCCTAAAAGTGTAAAATACGGTGTATTTTGGCAAAAATGTTCACGAGATTTCTTGTGAATGAATGGTTTGCGTGTGCACGGTGTGGCGAGTAAGGTTTTTGTCGGGTACACGTAACATACGAACTCTTCAGTTATCTAGGTGCATTTACCACGTTGGGAATATCACTATATCGTATTTGTCGACGTCTGTTTGATAATAATACCGCTTAGACTTTGTTTGTGTGAAATTTTTTGCCTGTCTATTGTTTGGGAGTGTGAGTTTACGTTTCTGGTGAAGTTTGAGTCATCCGTGCCAAGAAATGGTAGTGTGAAGAGACGCGGCCGTGACCTTTGACCTTCGAGATCGCAGCCATATTTTGGCTAAAATATTTGTTATTTTGACGTTAATTTCTGGCAGGGAATGCGCCAATATCTGTCAAAGTGATCGCTACTGACCAGGTGTACATCTTGTGTGAAAAAATAGGCCTTTTAGAATACAGTATTAACTTCCTCCTTTTTTCAAAGATATGATTGATGGGTTTCATTGGCTGTAGCCTGTGTAGGTTTTGTTGAAGGACATTCATCTATTAGTACTGAAGGAAATCCTAACAGAGAATAACAAGGTCATGTGTGTTACGAAAATAATACACAAGTAAATTATTAATGTTTTAATAGATTAATGAATGTAGATATGTTCTAATACAGTACAAATGACTTTGCCTTGGTGTTTCACCCATTTTAAATAACATTTTTTACACAAACATTCAGACAACTTCTAATGCAAAAGAAACAATTACATAGGTGCTGTGCACAGTGGGGATGTTAGCTGATATGTTGATTATTAGTTAGAAAACAGTGAAGACATTAAAATCTTCAAGTCTATGTGTAATGAGCCTGTTTTTACTGCACTGTGAAAGAATAGCAATGCTTATCAGTGTTCAGTGTGATTGGGTAAAGGATCCTGCTGTGTTTATTGTGTCTCTGTTATTGCATGGATGTATTAGTGAGAAGGATATCGCACGTTCCTTTGACGTATTGTTTCCGTGATCCTTGCCGACGTTAATACTTCCGGGGATTTGGCAGGCTTTCCGTAACAAGATTAACGTGATAACTTATTCATAGGAGCTCATCGGGTTATCATCGGCAATTTCCGTCATTCTTCCGTACGTAAATGGCATTCAAAATGGCATACACACACAGTCGCTTGTAAACTGTTATTCCTTTCCTAGATGGTTAATGGTTTTATTCTTGTCTATGACGGTCCTAATACAGAACAATGACGTTGTTATAGGGATTGGTGATGATATTATAAAATCGGTAGCGATGTCAAGTACGTGTTGTGTGTACTGTACAGTGTATGTATGACATCGCTACCGATTTTATAAGAATATAGCCAACCCCGATATAATAACGTCATTGTTCTGTATTAGGACCGTCATAGACAAGAATAAAATTTAGGAAAGGAATAACAGTTTACAAGCGGCTGTGTACACACACGAAGATGCTGATATAATATCGAGCAAGAGTTCATGTAGGATGACTCCTGTGGCGGTCCTGAGACGATGGATGTGATTGAATGCGACAGTCCAACGTGTGGTATCATCTGGTATCAGACTTGACGGCTGACGCTATTCCTGAACTGCTGAAGGCGATTGGTTCTGTCGAATTTGTGCAGGTACATTACCCGTTCATTTGTTGTTGATTTTTGTCGATACATTCATGTTATGCCATTTAGTATTTTAGTTGCATTACACCGATATTTGAATATATATTGATAGTTCAATTTCTGTTTCAATTCTCATCATGGAGGAACAGGAAATTACATGTACAACTCATGTAGAACATGAAGTACTGAAGGTAAAAAAAACTGCCCAATATTTGAATGCATTTTTGATTGTTTAAGATCATGGAATGTAAATGCCTGTGACATTGTGAGCATATGCAATGAAAGTATTATATCGCTTACTTTATATATATTGTTATGAAGACAAACTTGTATATTTATTATCAATTGGAATGTATACAAAAAGAAACATAATGTGAAAAATAAATGGATCTCATATTTGTGTTTCGTTCTAGTTGCAGTCAAGGTTACATATACTCTGGAAAATGCGAAAAAGAATAGCTCTTCTTTGCTGTGTAGTGCCGCCAAGAATATTATCAGTGGCTCAGTGTTGGAACTGAATGAAAATTTAGAGAAGGAAGTCAAGCCAGTTCTGGCTTTTATCACTTCCAATGCAGATTCACCCGTTCAACAGTTTGCAGATAATCTAGTTGATATTTTTCAATACTCTATGTGTTTCAAGATTGATTGTACAAGAAATAAAAATGGTTGCGAGTCGAGTGTGGACGATAGGTACAGATTTGAGCTACTGAATGTAAGACTTCATTTATTTAATAGATGAAATATATTTGTCAGTTGAAATACAACAATGGAGAGGATGTGTTTGAATGAAACTGATTTTATTAAGTCAAACTTCATTTGTCGCATAAAAAATCATTAAATATAAAAAGATAATCTCTTTGGTACTTGTCATTGTCAATTGTTTTATGCATAAACTAGACATTAAAAATGCCAAACAAGGGTAAATTCAGATTATATAAAAGAATGTTGCTTGTCACTGAATCAAGAATCTTCATTGGTGACATCCACTTGCAATCCTTTCAATATCATAGATGAATATGACATTTTACAGGTCGGTTGTCGATCGACTTTATACAGCTTACTTGTGTCTATCCATTATTGCCACTTCACCATCTGTAACATGCAAATGATAAAACATTTTATTGGGGTGAAAACAAGCATACATGTAAGGAGGGATTGGGGCACCATCGTTTGCATTGAAGTTTGAACAACAACAACAAGTGTTCAATTTCTCTTCACAGTCTGTTGCATAATGAAAATTATAATGTATCTCATAAGTTTAATACACAATGCAAGACAAATTGCTAATACATGAAATCAGTAGCTTATCATACACTTCACATGATGTATATACGTGGGTTTCTAAAGAACAGGGTTTTCGCGAGTTTCATGGATCCTGGGGATGTATCGATATCCATGGAATGTTGACAGACAAATCAAATTTTGTACTGTTTATTAATTACAAACAGCAAGGGCCCGGCTCCTTCAAGCCCCCACCAGTGGAAGAATATGTGGCAGGGAAAAAACTTTCGGATAGTATTATCGTATTTGGAGTTGTATTAACTATTAACCCACGATACCAAGTCCTTAACAAACATTCTCTTGTAAACAACAACTTCAGCAAGTGACCAATGTAACAACTGAGACGGGAAGTGTAAACAAATATTTCAATATGGCGGATAGTAAAAGACATGGGCCCGTTGGGATCCGAAATTCGTCATGGGATTGTGAGTCCGCCCATGCACGTGGATTGGTAGCAAATGTCCAGCCATGAAGGTTAGATCACAAGCTATACTTCAAACTAAAACTAATCGCTAGGAAGAGGGGAATACGGCGCCTACTCGTACATGTTCTTTACGAGAAAATGGAGAACTTACACTTACACCCATAGCTTTTGTATAGGGGAACGGAAACAGTATATAGTGAGACAGTGGTAAACAAATTGTCTCTATCGTGATAGCTCATGACATGACACCATTCCCACATACATGGTCGGAAGGAACACGTTGCAGGCTTTCTAATGATCAGTAAATGAGCGCTAGATGTCACTTTTTGTCACAAGGGGAGAAGATTTGAAAAGGGTTACTTTTGGGGTATGAAAAACGTATAATTTGCTGTAACTTACGTATAACTCGATCGATTTTCTTGCTTCCGGTATCGTTGGGTTCACAGTTGGGCAATGCACTCAGACATGTCAATTGCGCATGTCTTCTAACCTTTACCCCCTAATGCGCAACCCGTTCAAACATCATGACAGGTACAGCTCAAGACGTGAGCTCCACCCATATGCAAATTTGCAGGAACGTTCATCGGTCTTCAAAGAGCAGCGGAGACAAAGGGTTAATTGACGTAAACAAAAGAAGTAATAGGATTAAACAGCCGTCCAGAATCCTTCTCACTAATACATCCATGGTTATTGTTAGTCTAGAGTTGAAATATGTCTATCTTCTGTGTTAAACACATGCTCAGCTGTCCCATGAGTGAAATATCAAGCCAGCATCATTCTACTGTAATGTTTTGGGGTTATTGTTTTTCTTGATACAGGGATATATATATTGATAGTGATATATATGTATATTGTATTTTTGTAAATCCTTTATGATTTTTTCTATTCTGTCAATGTTGCAATACATTCAATTTAATCAGCAGCCCCAGAATTTAGTAATTCCTAATCCCTAAGAAAAGGATGGACTCGACTAGTTGCAAAGACAACTATTTTTTTTTCTCCCTTTCCCAAGTTGAATACTTTATACATTGTAGAATTATTATATATGTATATGTATTTCTGGGAATAAAGATTATTATTATTATTAGATATTATTATTATTATTATTATTATATCATACTAGTATGAAAATGGTGTATGCGACTCGATGCTAACAGTTACATTGTCCCTAAATAATTCTATACAACAGTCGTATTCCAACTAGGCAAGCGGAATGCTTGTGTGCCAATAACCAAAAAAATGTCAAGCCCAGATGTAAAATAATACCAATCGACCAACAATCTACTTATTCATATCTTTTTGAAGAAAAAATGTACCGCTATCTTAGAAAACCTAAGGCTCGATTACCAGTGTCGTACGTTCTGTATCGTGAGTGTTTGTATAATATGTGTGATAACAAATTTTTTTACCTTGACAATGTTCTCTCTTTGGAGAATTCATCAAGAAGTGAATATAAATATGAATATGAATGTGAATATATTTACAAGATGTCTTTCTGTTGATTTCAGCTATCAGTTGTATGAGTCAGAAGGCACCCAAACCTACACTTACAGGTCATAGGTCGAAGACCAGGAAAAGAGGTATGTCCATGACCCCAATAGTACAGAGAGGGTTATAGAGGGAGAGTGAGAGGGTTCGTAGAGGGATAGACCGGACAGTGAGAGGGTTTATAGGACAGAGAGAGTTCGTAGAGGGACAGTGAGAGGGTTTATATGACAGAGAGGGTTCGTAGAGGGACATTGAGAGGGTAAGTAGAGGGACAGTGAGAGGGTTTATAGGACAGAGAGGGTTCGTAGAGGGACATTCAGAGGGTTTATAGGACAGAGAGGGTTCGTAGAGGGACATTGAGAGGGTTTATAGGACAGAGAGGGTTCGTAGAGGGACAGTGAGAGGGTTTATAGGACAGAGAGGGTTCGTAGAGGGACATTGAGAGGGTTTATAGGACAGAGGGTTTGTAGAGGGGGACAGTGAGAGGGTTTATAGGACAGAGAGGGTTCGTAGAAGGGGACAGTACAAGTATAATAGTATGGTGTGTATTCCTAGTGTGCCTTTTCTCCTGAGAGCTCAAGACACTCACAATCAGTACCCCTGGCATGGATTCAGTGTTCTACCTAGCATAGAGAAAGCATGGCGTTACCACCATGCTTGGAACTCAGATTATTCAAATATGCAGCATTTGCATGTGAAAAACCCAGATATAGGGAATGTTTATATTTTGGTGATTACTTGCCAGTGTGTCATCACAAGTTCTCCACCTCCAAACATACAGTCAGTCATATGCAAAATAGGGTCCCAGGCACAGGCAGTTGTATGTTTAAATGTTTTGGGATTCGGAAATAACATAATAGGGAACTTGCAATCCAGACTGAGCATGCTCAGATGCAAAGGACTATGGGATTATCTGTGGTTATTGTAATACCTAATCTGGTGCTACCTATAAAAAAACCTCCCACAGTAGTCAGGGTAAACTATGAATTGACCATTCGTGGTTGCAAACAATGTACCAGTATTGTTTACAATACCAATTCATTAGTATTTATTTCATTTCCCATGATGCAACATTCAACATGGCGGGTTTGCAAGTTCCCTGTTGTAAAGGAAGAAGAATCTAGACTATTTATTATATGAATAAGTGTTGTAAACAAGTGAGAGCTTGAATGTTGGAGATATGAAAAACACATGTAAATTATTATGCTAATATTATGCAAATTAATATGCAAATAATTGTCTTTCAGATGAGAAGGAGAAATATGACCCAGCTGGATTTCGCGAACAAATTCTTCTTGGAATAGAAGGGGTAGATCTTGCAGAGATCTCAAAGTTCCTGGATACTGCCGGGAGTCGTCTTGATTACCGACGCTATGTAGAAGTTCTCTTCGATATCCTCTTTGCAGGTGGTATATTAGGTAAGAATCAGTGTTCTCCCCAGGATAGATGGTGGCTAATTTGCATATTATGTAAAACTGTTTATCAAATGTCCAGTATCACTTACAATGCAAGTCAGTGGAGAGTACACCCATCGAACTTTTGCAATAATTTTCCGTATCACGCCCCAGCCCATTTTTCCCAAATATGGCAAGTGGCGTGCTTATCAATATCTGTTCACTCAGTGACTTCCTCACGTAATGTCAGTTGGACTGTAATACCATGCTTCCACTCTGTGTCGGTGCAGGCTTTACCCCTTCCAAATAAGCCTTTCCCAAATTAGCCATTGGTGGCGCTCCACTTCCTGTCTGTGTGTACCTTGGGAGTATACATTTCTTGTGAGTAACCACGTAGGAAGAGATAGGGGGGACATCAAATTTTGGTGTCACTAGAAATTGTTTGGATCAGTGGCATGTCAAATTGGCTCAGATGTCACACTTACCACATAGTAAGAGATAGGGGAATACCAAATTTTGGTGCACTAGAAATTGTGTTTGTCAGTGGCACATCAAATTGGCTTAGAGGCCACACTGATGGTGAGGTGTAAGTGCCAGCCCAGTGACTTATATCATGTATGTATGTTTGTTTGTTATCTATAGCCCCTGGAGGAAGCCTTATTGAGGATGAAAAGGTCAAACGATGTGACCCCTGTGTGTTCCTAGCTAATGATGACTTGGAGAGCATCAAAGCATGGGATCAGGTATGTCCTTGAGAAATAATTGTGTATTCACTTTAAATCAGGTCCCAAATGATGTGAACATAAAACAGATCTGACATGAACTCTATGGAGGCAAATGTACACTGATTTAATGAGACTGATGGGACATTGTTAGTTACATTTCTAAAGGCAAAGGCTGATGGGACATTGTTAGTTACATTTCTAAAGGCAAAGGCTGATGGGACACTGTTAGTCACATTTCTAAAGGCAAAGACTGATGGGACACTGTTAGTCACATTTCTAAAGGCAAAGACTGATGGGACATTGTTAGTCACACTTCTTAAGGCAAATGAATACAAAGACAGAATTCAGGAAGATACTGTGGTTCTATCCTTGAACTTTGACTTGAAGAATTAACCAATCAAATTGTCATAATCTTGTACCTTTATGCAAGGAAAATATTCAACAGTTGTTAGCTTTCTCATTTAGATAAATGATCATAAATATTTCAGTGTGCATCTTATGAATATTCATGTCTGCTAAGACCCACAATGCAATGGTGTTCCACTGAAAGAACACGAGGTGAAAAAGTGTTTCAATTTGGTGTTGCTTGGCAACTGAGCAAAACTTATGATGTGATGTGAAGTAATGAAACGGCCCTACAGAACCCAAAGTTTATGAGAGAAACAGACAGACAGACCATTAGTATCACTATTACGATTTATGTTAATATTATTTGATATTTTTAATTTCAGGTTTTCAATCTACTAATCCGTAGATACAAGTATCTGGAGAAAGGCTTCGTAGAAGAATTGAAAAAAGTAAGTACAAAAAAAAATCCACTATCGTAATGCAACTTTTAGGAGATTGACAAACATCAGTGTTGTCCCCACTATAAAGAAAGCACAGTGCAAATGCCGACCTTACCATTTAGCTATGCTTGGCAGGATTCTACTGTGTTTCAAAAGTGTTCTACCATCCTTGAGTTTTAGATATCTTTGATTGGCAAAATCATGATATGCTTTAACATGTATATGTGTATGTGTTAAAATAAACATGTCTGAGTTGCATTTTCATTTGAAAATAGTATCATGTAGACAAAGGTGTCAGTTTCTCAAAAATTGATTTACCATTGTTGTAAATGAGTTGCGTTTTCATATGAAAATAGTATCGTGTAGAGAAAGGCGTCAGTTTCTCAAAAATTGATTTACCATTGTTGTAAATGAGTTGCGTTTTCATATGAAAATAGTATCGTGTAGAGAAAGGAGTCAGTTTCTCAAAAATTGATTTACCATTGTTGTAAATGAGTTGTGTTTTCAATTGAAACTAGCATCGTGTAGAGAAAGGTGTGATTTACCATTGTTGTATACTTATTCAAATTTGAGTTTCCTTGGATTTTGTTTAAGATCTTGCTGTATCTGAAGGAATATACACCTGATGAGAGGAGCAAGCTGGCCAAGATCACCGGCATCTTTCTAGCCTATGGCAGAACTCCAGCTACCATACTTGAAAGCTTATACAGAGACCATCTGGTCAAAGAAGGTAAGAGTTATATTAAACTCATTGTGATTGGTCAATTTCTACATAATGGGTAGACCTGTTATCGGTTCCAAGATGCATTGCGCTTCTCTCCATACAATGCCAGGTATTGTGTACGCGCTGAGGGGTTTGCACACGGTACTGATGGGGTGGTTGTCACCCTACTGTACCCAGGGTTTAGCAGTAGAATTCTTCTCTGTCACTGATGGTGTTTAGTCTTTGTTCTATAAAATCACCCATAGTCAAAGTGGTCAACATGTCTTTCCATCATTTCCTGATGAAAATGTTATTTCAAATGTAATAAAGACAAAACAAGACTAAATCTAACGACATACGCGATGTCCCCTCGAGCAATGCATCTTGGAACCTGAAAATAGACTATTAATCATTGAAAGCTGGTTCTTGATCGACTAAATGTGATGAAATCCTTTTGTTTCAGGGCTGTCATTGGAGTTTGTTACAGTAACCTTTGTAATTTGGAACCAGGAAAAGGACATTAACCACATAGCCACCGCCTTAAAGAGAGCAGGTCTGGAGAATAAACTTCTGGTGAGTTGAGTACTTGGTACTTTCATTTCTCTGTGGTTTACCACAATTCCCATACTTGTTTGGGGCCTCGTAGTAGAGTCGCAGTGGAGAGAGTCTGGGTAACCGAGACTACTTGATAGTAGCCTCATAGTGGAGCCATAGTGTTGTCAGTCTGGGTAACCAAGACTACTTGGTAGACTATCTGAATGGTCTCACAGTAGAACCATAGTGGTGTCAGTCTGGGTAACCAAGACTACTTGGTAGACTATCTGAATGGTCTCACAGTAGAACCATAGTGGTGTCAGTCTGGGTAACCAAGACTACTTGATAGACTATCTGAATGGTCTCACAATAGAACCATAGTGGTGTCAATCTGGGTAACCAAGACTACTTGATAGACTATCTGAATGGTCTCACAGTAGAACCATAGTGGTGTCAGTCTGGGTAACTGAGTTACTTGATAGACTATCTGATTGGTCTCACAATAGAGCCATAGTGGTGTCAGTCTGGGTAACCAAGACCACAGTAGAGCCATAGTGGTGTCAGTCTGGGTAACTGAGTTACTTGATAGACTATCTGATTGGTCTCACAGTAGAACCATAGTGGTGTCAGTCTGGGTAACCAGAGACTACTTGGTAGACTAAAATGAGAGAGAGGAGTACAGTAGACTTTGTCCCAAATGATGTGAACATAAAACAGATCTGACATGAACTCTATGGAGGCAAATGTACACTGATTTAATGAGACTGATGGGACCATCACTATAAACCTGTAATAAATCCATATGCAATACTATTAGCATGAGAATAAGTTAACCTTCTTGTTCTATTTTGACCCTCTAGCATAAGGTAAAATGCTATCACAGATACTGAGAATAAGTTAACCTTCTTGTTCTATTTTGACTCTCTAGCATGAAGTAAAATACTATTACAGGTACTGAGAATAAGTCAACCTTCTTGTTCTATTTTGACCCTCTAGCATGAGGTAAAATACTATTACAGGTACTGAGAATAAGTCAACCTTTTTGTTCTATTTTGACCCTCTAGCATGAGGTAAAATACTATTACAGGTACTGAGAATAAGTCAACCTTCTTGTTCTATTTTGACCCTCTAGTATGAGGTAAAATACTATTACAGGTACTGAGAATAAGTCAACCTTCTTGTTCTATTTTGACCCTCTATCATGAGATAAAATATTATTGCAGGTATTGAAAATAAGTCGAACTTCTTGTTCTATTTTGACCCTCTAGTATGAGGTAAAATATTATTGCAGGTACTGAGAATAAGTCAACCTTCTTGTTCTATTTTGACCCTCTAGTATGAGGTAAAATACTATTACAGGTACTGAGAATAAGTCAACCTTCTTGTTCTATTTTGACCCTCTATCATGAGATAAAATATTATTGCAGGTATTGAAAATAAGTCGAACTTCTTGTTCTATTTTGACCCTCTAGTATGAGGTAAAATATTATTGCAGGTATTGAGAATAAGTCGAACTTCTTGTTCTACTTTGACCCTCTAGTTTGAGATAAAATGTACTGACAAATACTACATTTCTATTTTCATTTTCAGGAGTTACTGCCACAAAGTAAACGTACCTCAGAATACTTTGCCAATCATTTCAACAAAGTTGGTCTTGAAAAGTTAGTAACCTACATGGTAAGTGTAATGTTATGACAATGTTATGTTGGGTTAAATAAGAGACAGTCGCAAAATGCCGCACTCGATAACCGAACATCATTCGTTTAGGACAAAAAACCCTCCCTCTAAACGAACATTCACATGTGTGACACCACACATTTGTGAACCTAGATATTGTCACTAGTACAAAACTTTGCAATTTTACAGTCTTCAAGTTCTCAAAGACCAATTTTCTCAATTTACCAGATTGGTACATTGTGTTCATGTACAAGAAGGCATTTTAGTCACTACTTATTTTTACTAATTACCAGACTGGTACATTGTGTTCATGTACAAGAAGGCATTTTAGTCACTACTTATTTTTACTAATTACCAGATTGGTACATTGTGTTCATGTACAAGAAGGCATTTTAGTCACTACTTATTTTTACTAATTACCAGACTGGTACATTGTGTTCATATACAAGAAGGCATTTTAGTCACTACTTATTTTTACTAATTACCAGACTGGTACATTGTGTTCATGTACAAGAAGGCATTTTAGTCACTACTTATTTTTACTAATTACCAGACTGGTACATTGTGTTCATGTACAAGAAGGCATTTTAGTCACTACTTGTTTTTACTAATTACCAGACTGGTACATTGTGTTCATGGACAAGAAGGCATTTTAGTCACTACTTATTTTTTTGTTTTTGTTTTCCATCGAAATTAGCAAGTCTTTAGTGAAAATTGCCAGGTTTACACGTATGATGTAAACCATAGATCAGAATTGTAGCAATCACACTGGTTTGTACGATTGTAAATGTATTTCTGTTTAAAAAATCACCAGTAACATTTCCAAAAATCACCAGTAACATTTCCAAAAATCACCAGTAACATTTCCAAAAAATCACCAGTAACATTTCCAAAAATCACCAGTAACATTTCCAAAAAATCGCCAGGAACATTTCCAAAAATCACCAGGAACATTTCCAAGCCCAAATTTTTATTTTTTAAAAGCAATTCATAAAAAAGCAGCAATTTGAAATAATTCGTGTTCTGATTTTTTATTCTTTTAGGAGTTACAGAGGACGGCTGGTTCCAAGAAAGAATTGGCGAAAGAGTTATCAGAAATGATGGAGCACGGTGAACCACTAAGAGATGTACGTATGATTATAGCATGCACAAACCAAATTATTTCTTTGAACAGAAAATATGGGTTATATACCCTGGTAATACTAGTTCACCACAACCTGTGTCTATGTCACTAATTCATTGCCAGAGAGGGCGCTGTTATCAAAATAATATGTGCAGGTGCAAATATAAATATTATTTTGATGTTGGAACTGAAATTTTGGGTCGGTCAGGTAATGAGAAACAAAAATAATTGTGTCAACTTAACCAACTTACTTTCATCATTTCAACATTTAAGTATAAATCATGAGAAGTCTTCATCATAATGAATATTTAATGATTTATTTGCCAGAGGTCGGACAGAAAACAAAATTTACATATCAAGTGAGGTAAATGAATTAGTTAAGTAAACACATCGGCAATGGAAAGTAAATAAGAAAATAACTTCTGGCTCTGGACCACAAAAATAGTTTTTCTTCAAACAAGTCAGATTTGTGGCCCAAGGATAACATATACAGTAATATATATAAATATATATATATAGTCGTCCGAAGATCGCATTCAAGCGTGAAACTCTGAGTAACGGCTCCGTACCATAACTTGTGTATTTTGTGTGTGTGTGTGTATATATATATGTATATATATATATATATATATATATATATATATATATATATATATATATATATATATATATATATATATATATATATATATATATATATATATATATATATATATTGAAATAAAATTCTCTTACATTAAGTTATATTATATACAGTAATATATATATATACATATATGTACATATATATATATATATATATATATATATATATATATATATATTATATATATATTGAAATAAAATTCTCTTACATTAAGTTATATTATATACAGTAATATTTACATATAACATAAAAAATAAACAAAACAACACATAAAACAGAAGCCAAAAAACACAAACACAAACAAAATATATGCATGAAATATAATGAATTAAAAAGTATTTTGAAATCGTTTACAGATGGTAGCCTATTGCAAGGAACAACAGAAGAAGAACAGCCTGGATGAAAATGAAGTAGCCGTCCTGGTTAGTATCAACTTTAAACTTATCAGCATACAGTGTTCCTCCTTCAATATATGATATTACAAGGATTGATTAATATATATATATATATATATATATATATATATATATATATATATATATATATATATATATATATATATATACATATATATATAGTTTTGTAGTACTGGAACTCTTTCTTGGTTGTAACTCGGAGTTTCACGCATTGTGCGATCATCAGACAACTGCAGTTGTCTGATGATCGCGCAATGCGTGAAACTCCGAGTTACAACCAAGAAAGAGTTCCAGTACTACCAAAACTATTGCTCTGCCAGTGCGGTATAGAGTACTGTCTTAGCAGATTGATACTCACCAAGTTATATGTATATGTGTATATATATATATATATATATTGTACATACAATAACAAACTGTATATATATATATTTACATATAATGTAATATGTATTGATTTTGTGTGCAATGTAAAAAAATACAAAGGTATATATTAATAATATTGCCAATACTGGCCAAGTCTCTGTTTCTTACTCAATATACAACACGCTAAAAATGTATTAAAGTTTGTCATTGTACGTACAATAACAAACTTTTTACGCATTAAAAATCTTTTGCAATTCATTGATATACAGACAAGGACTTGGCATATGTTGTTTCACATTTATTTTTAAAGTAGGAAACCATGATAAAATTGTTTTGTAAATTCGAAATCCAAAATAAATACCCAGTCCTCATCTATATGATATGACTACTTTATTTAATGAGTTGTTGTTGCCTTGACAACAGATATGGAAGTGTTTGATGGATGCAGTGGAGTGGAACAAAAAGGAAGATTTGGTAGCAGACCAGGCTCTACGACATCTCAAGGTAAGATTCGTACTACAACCATGGGAAAAACACTGATGCATTTGTGTGAGCCTTATGTTTTTTTCAAACTTACTGTTCCAAAGTAACTATAACCCATAACACCAAAGTAAAGAATTTTCTGTATGTACCACAATTGTTTATAGCATTCATATCAAGTATACTGTTTCATTTGCTAATTGACCACATTAGAAATGCTACATGCTAGGGTTGTAAATAAACCAATTGAAACAGTATACTTTTACACTTGATATGAATGCTATAAATGAGTGTAGCACAGAGAGAAAGTGCTTTACTTCAGTGTTACCAGTTGATTTTCAGTGCCATGAAAAATGTATTTTCCACAACAAATGTATTATTTATGAAAATGGCATTCAAAAATTACTTTAAGATGCAGTTTCCTTTTCCCCTCCCAACCCTCCTCTACCCTCTTCCACCCCTAAGGAAAAACATAAAAAGGGAAATTATGTAGCAGCATTGCCATTGATGTAACCTTTGACCTGATGGGTGTATTGATGTACTGTTTTACAGGTATATGCAGCATTATTGGCTGAATTTACAAGTCAGGGCAAGTCTGAGCTGCATGTACTGCAGAAAATACAGGTAAGTAAATGAATAGATAACACACACACACACACACACACACACACACACATACATAGACATACACATACAGACACAAGTACTTACGTATATATGTACGTACGTACGTACGTACGTACATACATACGTACATACATGCATACATACATACATACGTACATACATACGTACATACATGCATACATACATACATACATACATAGAAATACATATGGGACTTGTAAGTCAGTCCGAATAAATAGATGTAAAATCCGACGTTTCGAATAAAAATTATTTATCAAGGTATTTATCGGCAAGCATCAGACATATTAGATAAATACCTGTATCTATCTGAATGTTATGGAACAGAACGACAACTGTGCGTGATTAACGGTTATAGTTATACGTGTGAAAAGTTCTAATATTTGCACGCACCAAATAGAATCTAATAGAACACGCCTGAAATTTAAAAAAAACTCTGATTAGAATGGAAATGACTTGAAAAGTCTGTTAATTCCAAGGGGTTCCAGCGTTCCGAGACGGAAATTGATTTCCTCTTCCTTCAACCTCAGTACTTTCTCATCACCAGACACCTTACAAATTCCTGAAATAGACATGATACTTACTGTGATGTTGTAAAGTATTTCTTGATTTCTTTTTTTTCGATAGGAGTATTGTTATGACAATATGAATTTCATGAAGTGCTTTCAGAAGATTGTCATACTTTTCTACAAAAGTGAGTATTTTAAAATGTACAGTAATCTTTTGAATTTGACAATGACCGTTGTGTGTGTGTGTGTGTGTGTGTGTGTGTGTGTGTTTGTGTGTGTGTGTGTATGTGTGTGTATGTGTGCGTGTGTGTGTGTGTATGTGTGTGTGTGTGTGTGTGTGTGTGTGTGTGTACTGATTTATGTATTTGTGCACACATGAATACATCTCTGTGTTCTTAACTTTAAATCAGGTCCCAAATGATGTGAACATAAAACAGATCTGACATGAACTCTATGGAGGCAAATATACACTGATTTAATGAGACTGATGGGACATTGTTAGTCACATTTCTAAAGGCAAATGAATACAAGGACAGAATTCAGGAAGGCGCTGTGGTTCTATCCTTGAACTTTGACCTAAAGAATTGACTAGCGATTCAAAGATGTGATGTTGGAATTTTATTTTTAATAGAAATAATTGTACACTACTGTGTACTCTACAGCTCAACAAGCCCGTTCTAAATTACTAGAGGCTCTGCTAGTCAGGTGTGAACTGGGGACTGGTGCAACATGGGACATTAACCCTTCCTGTGTGTGAAATGTTATTAGCACAATGTTACCACTGCTGTTAGTCAGAAAATAATTCTAATCTTGTATAACCACAATCAAAATATATTTCATATCACGTGATGAAAAGTATGTCAAAACATACATATTTGTTGTGCTACTCAACTTTTGTGTCCAGGGTAAAAACTGAAGTGTACACTGTTAGTCCTTCTGCTATCTAATAGATATATACTTTGACAAACAAAATAACGACTTTTATTCTGTGTCTGTGTTTCAGCTGACGTGTTGTCTGAGGATGCGATAATTAAGTGGTACAAGGAATCTCACATAGCCAAGGGGAAGAGTGTGTTTTTACAACAGATGCAGAAATTTATAGAATGGCTTCAGAGTGCTGAAGAAGGTAAGATTGTCATCAGTTATTGTGTGCTATGTCATCACAAGATGTGTGTACATCATTAGTTCTTGTGTGCTTTGTCATGACAAGATGTGTACATCATTAGGTCTTGTGTGCTATGTCATGACAAGATGTGTGTACATCATCAGGTCTTGTGCTCTATGTCATGAGAAGTTGTGTTTACATCAGTTCTTTTGTGCTATGTCCTGACAAGATGTGTGTACATCATCAGGTCTTGTGTGCTATGTCATCACAAGGTGTGTGTACATCATCAGGTCTTGTGTACTATGTCATGACAAGATGTGTGTATATCATCAGGTCTTGTGTGCTATGTCATCACAAGATGTGTGTACATCATTAGGTCTTGTGTGCTGTGTCATGACAAGATGTGTGTACATCATCAGGTCTTGTGCTCTATGTCATGACAAGATGTGTGTACATCATTAGGTCTTGTGTGCTATGTCATGACAAGATGTGTGTACATCATCAGGTCTTGTGCTCTATGTCATGAGAAGTTGTGTTTACATCAGTTCTTTTGTGCTATGTCCTGACAAGATGTGTGTACATCATCAGGTCTTGTGTGCTATGTCATCACAAGGTGTGTGTACATCATCAGGTCTTATGTGCTATGTCATAACAAGGTGTGTACATCATTAGGTCTCGTGTGCTATGTCATGACGATGTATGTACATCATCAGGTCTCGTGTACTATGTCATGACAAGATGTATGTACATCATCAGGTCTCGTGTACTATGTCATGACAAGATGTGTACATCATCAGGTCTTGTGTGCTATGTCATGACAAGGTGTGTTTACATCATTAGATCCTGTGTTTATTAATTTTATGTTGACCAATACAGAGAGAGATGAGTTATGTCCCAAATGATGTGAACATAAAACAGATCTGACATGAACTCTATGGAGGCAAATATACACTGATTTAATGAGACTGATGGGACTGTGATAAAATATGTCGTGTATTTGTAGAGTAAAGCTCAAAAATCACTTTTAACTTGGCTAGCAACATGCCACTTCAAACGAGTTATGTAAATTTTTGGCTGGTGCTAACACCTCAACAACATGTGTTTATAGCAACTGGAGGTTTTATGCCAGGGCCTTTCCAATATTGACCTAGTCTAGATACTATCCTTGGTATCAAATAATTTTTTCACCCCCATCTAGGTCAGTGAAAATCGTGAACCAAAAGTTGTTCATGCAAATGAGTAAACCCCAACTGTTAGAATGATGTAAAGTAGTGTCCTGATGTGACAAATACACCATATATGGACATAAATACACCATATATGGACATAAATATACCATATATGGACATAGATATACCATATATGAACACAAATATACCATATATGGACATAAATATACCATATATGGACACAAATATACCATATATGGACACAAATATACCATATTTGGACACAAATATACCATATTTGGACATGTGTAACTGTGCTGGTCATGTACAAACGTACGTATAGGGCATTGGAATGAGTGACTGACTGACTGAGTATACAGTTAAAATGATGTAGGCTTGGTGTTTCACTAACGGAACATTATAGCTAAAATGATGTAGGCTTGGTGTTTGACTCATGGGACATTACAGCTAAAATGATGTAGGCTTGGTGTTTCATTCATGGGACATTACAGCTCAAATGATGTAGGCTTGGTGTTTCACTCATGGGACATTACAGCAAAAATGATGTAGGTTTGGTGTTTCACTCATGGGACATTACGGTTTTGACACAGAGCTAGACATATTTCAACTCTAGACTAACAATAACAGAGACACAACAAACACAGCAGGATCCTTTCCCCAATCACATTGAACACTGATAAGCATGAAATCTGGTGATTTTAGCAAAATAAATTAAGTGAATTAAGATATTGAAAAAAAGTCTGCAAAATGATCAGCAGAAGTATACTGTGTACAAATTCAATGAATTTTATTGTTACACTTTTGAAATCATCATAAAGCTACTAATATGTACTTAAAACTATGAATGAACAATGATAACAAAATACATTGATTTATTTAGTGTTTTGATGGAGGGGGTCAAAGTGTCTCCTAATCGTGACATCCTAGTACTATGAGCACTGTTAAGAGTTTCACTGTTCCACCGTTCCTCAGCGAGCAACAAACTAGTGACTGTGTCAAAATTCATTATTTACTGTTTTGATGGAGGGGGTCAAAGTGTCCCCTAATCGTGACATCCTAGTACTATGAGCACTGTTAGAGTTTCACTGTTCCACCGTTCCTCAGCGAGCAACAAACTAGTGACTGTGTCAAAATTCATTCTTTCTTTCTTGCAAACCATTATTAACCCTTTCCCGCCAAAATTTTTGAACAAAAATTCTTGTTTCTCTGTAATTTTTGCAAAAAGATCAACTTTATTTTAGACCAGAATTCAAGAAATATTACTTCCCAATGAAGTAATATTCTTAAATTTTAGAAAATGTTCTTACAATCAAGTTTCTATTTATTCCAATGTCGTCTCTAGGAATGAAAGGGTTAACTTTCATTGGCCAGGTTAACTTACCACCCCCACTCCCCACCTCCATCCCCCATAGTCAGAGCTAGCTGACCCTACATAATATGTCTCACAAAGCAATTTCAAACATATAAAACAGGATGGGATAAACTACTAACAATTTCAAAAAATGTATTCCTGCCTGGTCACATTTGACCCAGTTTCTGAGTAATTCAAAACATTCATGTCGGCATTTATGTAAATTTATGGCCTGATGATGTGATAAGACCTGATTAGGTAGGGTGACTTGAGTTATTTAGTAACAAACTAGTATAACATATCAACTGAATACAATAGTAATATATCGACTGAAGAGTGTGTGCAGTTTAGTGTAACGAGTTAGTAGTTTCCAGTAGTTTCCAGTTTGATCACACTTGTTTGTGACCTAGGTGTAGCTGATGTGAGGCCCCTTAACTCAATGAAATTAAGTCGCATACCAACTGGAGGAAGTGTGTGATAGCACTGATACAGTACAGAAGAGTTAGCCATGCTAGTTTTTATCACATTCTTGTAGGCTAGTTTAGTCATAGCTGGCGTCGGGCAATTTAGTTGACTGTGGTGATGGTAAACTGTCAGTGAGGAATTGCAAACAGACCTCATTTCTGAGATACACGTTATGGGTAGACAACATCGTGACCTTTGAACCTATGATTTACATAGGCTGGCAGTAGTACTGATACGTGCATGTCAAGGATTTCAACATAACATGGCGGCTAAGTTTAGTCTCTCTAAAGAACTGGAAACAACACTAGAACGGACTCATCATGCTCGCTTATGTCGTCTTTTAGTAGAGGGGGGAACAAAGGCACTTAGGGAAGTATTTGATGGAAACCATCCACCAAGTCAGCTAAGGATTAATCTGATTCAGGCTAGTAACGGACGAACACTACAAAGTTTGAAGTCTCGTAAAGTAATCAATCAAAGACAATGGGACCAGTTGTACAACGCAAATCCAGTGACATCAGCAAATTTTGATATTACATTGCTAATGGTTTTATTGAGGAATATTTGTAACCTCAAGCCACCACCACAAACAGGGTGGGACAGACTACCAAAGCAAAGTGACAAAAGTCTGGAAGCTGATCTTGCTAGGATCAAGTTTTATCGCAACAAACTCTGTCATGGTGAGACAGCCAGTGTGAGTAACAATGACTTCCAATCTTGGTGGACTGAAATCGGTGATGCTTTGGTACGTATTGGTGCAAAACAAGATGACGTTGATAATCTTAAATCAGACACTATGGACAGTGAAATGGAACAGAGGTACTTAAAAGACTTAGAAGAATGGGCTGAAGTAGATGCAGAAATAAAGACGGAGGTAAAAAAGCTTACAGAGAAACTAGACGTAATGTTGGAGAAAGTTGATGCAGGAAACCAAATCTACTGTAAAGTTCATGAATCCTTCAAAGAACCTATAAAATTCTACTGTGAAACTTGTCAGGAACTTATTTGTTCAACATGTACTGTTGTTGCACATAAAACTCCGGAGCATAAACAACGTGAAATAACTGATGTCGCAAAGAAACTAAGAAAGAATATGATTACTAGTATAGAACAGCTGAAAAAGAAAGAAAGGGAACTTATAGCGAGTCAGAAGCAAGCAGACAACATGTTGACATCGCTGTCAGGACAGTTTGTACAGCAGAAAGAACGCATAAAACAACATACAAAGCTTCACATAAGAAATCCACATAAAACTAAACAAGAGGAACAGCTGATCTCAAATCTTACTCTTGAGTATATGAAATTAAGTAGTGAATTATCTTGTGATATTGAGTTTTCAAAAAACTCTGAAGAAAGCATTGTAAAAACTCTTGCACAGCTTACGTATGCACTAGGTACGACAGATGATTTGGAATTACTACGCATGGAGAAAGAAATACTGAAAACCATGCATAGTGACTTGAGAGTAAATACTCAGTTTCACAAAAATTATGACAAGCTGGCAGAGTTTTTACCATGCTTTCTTCAAGACAAGTTAGGTATGCTTTTGTTTCCCCCACTTCCATCTTTATCACACATTGTTAGAAGTACATGTACCATGGGGCATATTAAAACAGGCGATAATGTTCACTTTGTTATCAAATGTCTCAACTGCCAGGGGAAATCCTTTGCAGCAAAGGACCTTAGTAGTTTGGAAGCAGTTTTTGTACATAATAAGGTGAACAGAACAGTTTGTGATGTAGTAGAGATTGAAGAGGATGGTGAGTCCATCATTGAGTTTGATGCAAAGGAGGAAGGTACTTATGAATTGATAGTGACATTACGTGGACACCATATACGTGGATCACCGCTGTTTTTCACTGTGAAACCATCTTGGAAACTATCATATGTGCAGGTAAAAAATTTTGAAGGTGACAAACCTGCAGAAAGCATTTCTTGTATTGTGACAGATAGAAAAGGTAACATTCTTGTGACCAACGCTGACAGCAAATCACTACAAATCCTGGAAGAATCTCACACTAAAATATACGTCTTTTCAAGAATCGGTTTGTTTCAGCCAGGAATCACAGCAGTCTCGTCCCAAAACGTATATCTTATATCAAACCAAAATCCCGAACAACCGATCATCCTGTGCAACGACAAGGGAGAGTACATCAGGAGTCTTGGACAAAACTACGTCAAAAAGCCAACGGGTATAGCGTTGAACGAAACACTAAACATTCTGTATGTTGCAGACAAAAACATACACGGTATACATATGTTGAATTATGAGACAGGTGAATATCTAAAACAAATCGGACAGTTAGGTGACGGTGATGGTCAATTTAACTGGCCCTTGTCAGTCGCCATTAATAGCAAACACCAACTCATCATATCAGATGCTTTGAATAATCGTCTCCAGGTGTTGGATGAAAACGGGGAATTCCAATTTTCATTTGGCAAAAAAGGCTGCAATAATAACGAGTTTTATGCGCCGCATGGCGTAATCATAGACAAGGATGACAATATTTATGTTTGTGACTGTTATAATGCTAGAGTACAGAAATTTGACAGCCAGGGAAACTTTCTGTATACATGTTTAGATCGAGGAGACGGTCTTGTTCAACCCATGTACATGGTTATCTGTGATAACTCTCTTTCCAGAGTTTATATTACTGATTCTGATGACTATAATTACATTAAGTACCTACAAAAAATTGTGCATTAAAAATGTTGGTGTTATTGAAAAATACACTAATCTTATGGTGAATTTTTTTATGGTAGAATGTAAGGTATCAGCTCACTAAGATAAACACAAACTGAAGTTATTGGTGTTCAATATGAGAGACTCCCTAAGTGTGGTATGGCAGAGCCTTGTTATAACTTATATATGACCTGTAATCAGTATGAGACTCCCCAAGTGGGTGATTGCAGAGCCTTGGTTATAGGCCCAGCAATCTTCAAGTACAACTATGCTACAAACAGCATGTGATCAAAACTGAAACTGTCAACTGTAATTTATGGCACACCCACATCCTACAACTCGGCAACGTTGTTATGTTTATCGAGTCAACCTACCTCAGTACCTGTCATGGTCAGGTCATCAGGTCACACACACACATATATAATGTGTGTGTGTGTGTGTGTGTGTGTGTGTGTATGTATGTATGTGTGTGTGTATGTTTGTATGTATGTATGTATGTATGTATGTATGTATGTGTGTATCATGTATGTATGTATGTATGTATGTATGTGTGTGTATGTGTGTATGTATGTTTGTATGTATGTATGTATGTATGTATGTATGTATGTGTGTATGTATGTGTATGTGTGTATGTGTGTGTATGTATGTATGTATGTGTGTATGTATGTATGTATGTGTGTATGTGTGTGTATGTATGTATGTATGTGTGTATGTATGTGTGTGTATGTATGTATGTATGTGTATGTATGTATGTATGTATGTGTGTGTGTGTGTGTATGTATGTATGTATGTATGTGTGTGTATGTATGTATGTATGTATTTTTGTGTCTAGTGTGCGTGCGTGCGTACATGCCTGCATGCATGTGTATGTATGTATGTATGTATGTATGTATATAGCTCTCATACTGATTACATGCCCTATAAACAAGGCTCTGCAATGTTGCCGAGTTGTAGGATGTGGGTGTGCCATAAATTACAGTTGACAGTTTCAGTTTTGATCACATGCTGTTTGTAGCATAGTTGTACTTGAAGATTGCTGGGCCTATAACCAAGGCTCTGCAATCACCAACTTGGGGAGTCTCATACTGATTACAGGTCATATATAAGTTATAACAACAACACACACACACACACACACACACACACACACACACACACACACACACACACACACACACACACACACATATATATGGATGGATGGATGGATGGATGTGTTTTGAAGTATGTTGACCATGACCAGTATGTGTTAGCAACTGGAAGGGTTAATGTCTACACCAGTCCTATGTTAACACCAGACTAGCTCAGTGCTAACACTAGGCTGGTACTAACACCTCACCAGTATGTGTCAGTAACTGGAAGGGTTAATGTCTGTATCAGTCCTATGTTAACACCAGACTAGCTCAGTGCTAACACTAGGCTGACACTAACACCTCACCAGTATGTGTTAGCAACTGGAAGGGTTAATGCCCGTACCAGTCCTATGTTAACACAAGACTAGTTCAGTGCTAACACTAGGCTGGTACTAACACCTCACCACTATGTGTTAGCAACTGGAAGGGTTAATGTCTGTACCAGTCCTATGTTAACACCAGACTAGCTCAGTGCTAACACTAGGCTGACACTAACACCTCACCAGTATGTGTTAGCAACTGGATGGGTTAATGTCTGCACCAGTCCTATGTTAACAACAGACTAGCTCAGTGATAACACTAATAATACTACTCAAGTTAAACTAGTGAAATCTTACAACACACACAAACAAAATCCTCAAAATAGACAAGGTACATATTTCCATTTTCACTTATTTTAATACATAAACAAAACCATAAAGTTTAAAACTTGGATGAAAGTGTATCAAGACTGAAAAATAACAATGCTGTAAAACTCTGAAATTTTTTCATTGTTTTGTTTAACCCTTCCAGTTGCTAACACATACTGGTGAGGTGTTAGTGCCAGCCTAGTGTTAGCACTTACCTAGTCTGGTGTTAACGTAGGACTGGTACAGACATTAACCCTTCCAGTTGCTAACACATACTGGTGAGGTGTTAGTGTCAGCCTAGTGTTAGCACTGAGCTAGTCTGGTGTTAACATAGGACTGGTGTAGACATTAACCCATCCAGTTGCTAACACATACTGGTGAGGTGTTAGTGTCAGCTTAGTGTTAACACTGAGCTAGAATGGCGTCAACACATAGGACTGGTGCCACTTGGGGTATTATGATAGCCCGATACTAGCACTTGTACTGAGCTAGCTCAATGTTAACTCAAGAGCTAGTCGAGTACTAGCACAAAGCTTTCCTGATGCAATTCCACCAAGAAATAATTTCTTGAGCTGTACTGAATTGAAGGAACTTATGTTTATACAATTAGAAATAAAGGTGTGAACCTCCCAAAATTACAACTTAGGTACCAAGACAGCATGACCTAATGTCAAGTTATCTATTTGAGAGATACATGGCCGAAGAGATGCAAGAAACATAAATGAAATTTTATGATTTCAAAAATTAGAAGAAAATACACAACATTCGTAATGTATAGCATAGATATCTTGGAACTGAGAAAAAAGTTACATGATCATACATGTCATAGAAGGTCTGCTTGGAAATATTACACAGTTACAACTTGAAATAAGATAATTTAGAATCAAAATTTTTGTTTTCATAGAATAGCCTTTCGTTTCAATACACAATTTTTTCAAAGCATTTAATGTGGTTTAAGTCATCATGATCAGTGATATAAACTTTACATACAGCATTATCAATGATGGTCATGTACTCTGGCATAATAAGACCATCCTCTCCATGAATAAAGGTGTACAGAAATTTGCCTTTGCTATCATATTTCTGAATCCTTTGATTGTAACGGTCACAGACATAAATGTTGTCATCCTTGTCTGTAACTACCCCATGTGGTTTATTAAACTCACCATCATTGCATCCATGTTTTCCGAATGAAAATAAGAGTTCCCCATTTTCACTTCGCACCTGTAGACGATGATTGCTACTATCTGATATGATGACTTGATGGTTACTATTCATAGCAATAGCCATGGGCCAATTGAATTGACCATCACCATCACCAAATTCTCCAATTTCTTTTAGACATTTACCAGTCTGGTAATCTAACATATGTATACAATGCATGTCTTTGTCTGCGACATACAGAATATTTAATGATTCATTCAGTACATTTCCAAGAGGTACTTTTATGTGGCTTTGTCCAAGACTTCTGATGTATTCTCCCTTGTCATTGCACAGCACAATAGGATGTGTAACATTTGAATTTGATATTATATATGTATTTTGTGAAGAGACTGACGTTCGTGTTGGCTTGAACAAACCAATTCCTTTCACTTTAAATACATTGATCTCTGAGCCAGACTTATTCAAGATTGATACTGTACCTCTATCATAATCATCCACAATGATGTTCCCATTTCTATCTTTTGCAACAGTGGAAATGTTTTCTGCAGGTTTAGCATCATATTGTCTGATCAGTATTTGTGACATTTTCCAAGATGGCCTCACTGTGAAAGACAGCGGTGATCCATGTATGTGGTGTCCACGTAATGTCACTATCAATTCATAAGTACCTTCCTCCTTTGCATCAAACTCAATAACAGAATCACCATCCCCTTCAATCTCTACTACATCACAAACTGTTCTGTTCACCTTATTATGTACAATAACTGCTTCCAAACGACTAAGGTCCTTTGCTGCAAAGGATTTCCCCTGGCAGTTGAGACATTTGATAATAAAGCGAATATTATCACCTGTTTTGTTATGCCTGGCACTACTTTTATAAACCTTTGACAGAAATGGAAGAGGGGGGAAGATGAGCCCACCTAACTTGTCTTGAAGAAAGCATGGTAGAAACTCACCCAGCTTGTCATAGTGTTTGTTAAACTGGGTATCTCTTTTTAAGTCACTATGCATGGATTTCATAATTTCTTTTGCCATGCGTAGTAATTCCAAATCATCTGTAGTACCCAGTGCATCGATAAGCTGTGTAAGAGTTTGTGCAATGCTTTCTTCAGACTTTCTCAAAAGTTGAATATTATGATGAATTTCACTTCTCATTTTAATATATTCATCAGTAAGATTTTTGAACAGCTGTTTCTCTTGTTCAGTTTTATGTGGATTTCTTATGTGAAGCTTTGAATGTTGTTTTATGCGTTCTATCTGCTGTAAAAACTGTGCTGACAGAGATGCCAACATGTCGTCTGCTTGCTTCTGACTCGCTATAAGTTCCCTTTCTTTCTTTTTCAGCTGTTCTATACTAGTAATCATATTCTTTCTTAGTTTCTTTGCGACATCAGTTATTTCACGTTGTTTATGCTCCGGAGTTTTATGTGCAACAACAGTACATGTTGAACAAATAAGTTCCTGACAAGTTTCACAGTAGAATTTTATAGGTTCTTTGAAGGATTCATGAACTTTACAGTAGTTTTTGTTTACAGATACAACTTCCTCCAACACTACATCTAGTTTCTCTGTAAGCTTTTTTACCTCCGTCTTTATTTCTGCATCGACTTCAGCCCATTCTTCTAATTCTTTCAAGTACCTCTGTTCCATTTCACTGTCCATAGTGTCTGATTTAAGATTATCAACGTCATCTTGTTTTGCACCGATACGTACCAAAGCATCACCGATCTCAGTCCACCAAGATTGGAAGTCATTGTTACTCACACTGGCTGTCTCACCATGACAGAGTTTGTTGCGATAAAACTTTATCCGAGCGAGATCAGCTTCCAGACTTTGGTCACTTTGCTTTGGTAGTTTGTCCCACCCTGTTTGTGGTGGTGGTTTGAGGTTACAAATATTCCTCAATAAAACCATTAGTAATGTAATATCAAAATTTGCTGATGTCACTGGATTTGCGTTGTACAAAAGGTCCCATTGTCTTTGATTGATTACATGTACTTTACGAGAGTTCAAATGTTGTAGAATTCGTCTGTTACTTGCCTGTGCCAGATTAATCCTTAGCTGAGTTGGTGGATGTTTTCTATCAAATACTTCCCTAAGTGCCTTTGTTCCTCCCTCTACTAAAAGACGACATAAGCGAGCATGATTAGTCCTTTCAGGTGTGGTTTCCAGTTCTTTAGAAAGACTGAACTTAGCCGCCATGTTGAAATCTCTGATTTACACGTATTTCAGATAGTTTGTTTAAAGGTCACTTTGTTGTCTGCCAACAAGTTAACACAGTAGGAATGGTGATAAAGTTCTATGTTTCTACGAAATAGGGTTTGCACCAGTTTCCCATTTACAGGTTCACACCACAGCTTCCACAGTAGGTTGGATTTTACAAGTTACCTATGACTCGGCCTCAGAACTCACAGCTGATCAAAACTGCCAAGTCTATCACATATTGCAGAACTCCCTTTCTTCATGGTAATGATACTATCTTTGAATGATCACTGAATTCACCTACGTCATGTGATCAGATTATCACGTCATAAGATAAATAAACGCCTCCATGTAAGTTTTGGAGTACTGAGACCATGGGTCAAAATGTAGCCAATCAGAATTTCTGGTATTTGAGATCTCATTTAGTCAAGTGTTGATGTAAATAGCATTGAATGGTGATATATAAATAGCATTCACATGACATCAGATAGAAAACTTCCTAGTAAATGTTATTAGTCTACAGTGTTCTATTTTTGAGAATAATGATAGCATAGTGATTTGACTAAATATGTCAAAAAGTATCAATGTGATTGATTTCCTTCCATTTTAGTGGAACTCAACTAAAGCTATCGTCAGTGAAATGTGTGTGTATGTATGTATGTATGTATGTATGTATGTATGTATGTATGGATGTATGTATGTATGTATGTATGTATGTATGTATGTATGTATGTGTGTATGTATGTATGTATGTATGTATGGATGTCTGTATGTGTGTATGTATGTATGTATGTATGTATGTATGTGTATGTATGTGTGTAAGTATGTATGTATGTATGTGTGTATGTATGTATGTATGTATGTATGTTTATGTGTGTATGCATGCATTTGTATGTATGTATGTATGTATGTATGTATGTATGCATGTGTGTACGTATCACTATGTATGTATGCACACAAGTATGCACGCACGTATGTGTGTGTGTGTGTGTATGTATGCATATATGTATGTATGTGTGTGTGTATTACATTGATGAGAAGTGTTACGACCTCTTACTACATGTACAGGAAATGCCAGGAAAACTTGAAATTCGACTTTATATGTGAGCAACTATTTTAAGAGATCATAAAGTTTAATGGTCTCTTAATGTGAGAATGTTGGCTTAGAAAACTTGGAAATAGTGTTGGTGAAAGTTTCTGTCCGTCACAGACCACAGCCATCTAAATTCCTTCAGATACAACTAGGGTACAAACACCATGTGATCAAATCTGAAACTGTCAACTGTAATTTATGGCACACCCACATCCTATAACTCGGCAACGTTGTTATGTTTATTGAGTCAACCTACCTCAGTACCTGTCATGATCAGGTCACCAGGTCATATATATGATATATGTCGGTTTTTTGAAGTACTTGTACCATGGGTCTAAATCTGGCCAATCAGAACTACTAGTCTTTGTGTTTATGCAGTCCACTCTTTGCTCAGATAGCATTGATTGCTGATAAACTGTATATCAGTATCAGTCACATGACAGTCACATGACTACGGCTGGAACACCAACATGTAAATGGGTCAGTTTTCTATTAAGGGAACAATTATAGAAATAATTATATCAAAATGATTTGAATAAGCATAATATTAATAACAATAATTTTCTACATTTTAGATTTTAGTAATGGAGGAATTGAAAATTGAAATTTTAATTTACTTTCTGTATATTCTGTGTTTAATTAGTCTGTGACCTTTGACCTAACCTTTGACCTGCTTCATATGATGAGAATTAGAGTGCTTTTACATTGTGTTCTGAATGGTTAGAAACTTTGTAGTTGAGATAGGGAGTGAAAGAACACAAAGTCCGTGGCATAGAATGTTTGCCACTGGTGTATTTTGATTGTGAGGACAATTTTGTCCACCATGATTAACTTTTTTCCAAAGTTTGAACCTCTGAAACTTGAATGTGGTTGTCCAGAATGGAATCCAGTGCTAGTAGGTATTGCTAATTTCAAACCCTGAACTGGACAGATTGCCATTTGCTGAATTTCTGCACATGTGGACAACTTTGTAAAGTAAATTATGAACCATTCTTATCTAACTCTGTGCTAACATTTGGCTGGTGCTAGTGACTGACACCTCTCCACCATGTGTTAGCAACTGGAAGGGTTAATGTCTGCACCAGTCCTATGTTAACACCAGAGTAGCTCAGTGCTAACACTAGACTGGTACTAACACCTCACCAGTATACTGTATGTGTTAGCAACTGGAAGGGTTAATGTCTGTACCAGTGCTATGGTGACACCAGACTAGCTCAGTGCTAACACTAGGCTGGCACTAACACCACCAGTATGTGTTAGCAACTGGAAGGGTTAATGCCTGCACCAGTCCTATGTTAACACCAGACTAGCTCAGTGCTAACACTAGGCTGACACTAACACCTCACCAGTATGTGTTAGCAACTGGATGGGTTAATGTCTACACCAGTCCTATGTTAACACCAGACTAGCTCAGTGCTAACACTAGGCTGGCACTAACACCTCACCAGTATGTGTTAGTAACTGGAAGGCTTAATGCCTGCACCAGTCCTATGTTAACACCAGACTAGCTCAGTGCTAACACTAGGCTGGCACTAACAGCTCACCAGTATGTTAGCAACTGGATGGGTGAATGTCTGCACCATCTAGTATCAACAGTGTGACACTAATGGACCAAACATGACACCCTCCAACCCAAACTATAGCCATTACAGATTGGAAGAACAGTTTTATTTTATCTTTTTATGTTGATGTCAGTTTCCGGATCCACTATTTCTGCGGGACTTCACAATTTTCATGATTTTTTTCACGAATGCATTAAAAAAAAGTTTAGGATTGGCATGAAAAACTAGGTGGGGGTCGGGTAACCGGAACCAAACAATTTTTTTTAGGCCTTATATAATAAATCCCACTTTATGTATCCGATATAACCACATTAACAAAGTTTATCAATTTTTTCTTTCTTTGACAGAATCCTCAGAAGAAGATGATGCCTAAAGAGACAGTGAAGAAATATGGTTTAACTTATGGATGCAAATAAAATGGACCGAAAATATTACAAAAACTATTTTTATCCAAGAAACCTATGTAGAATGTATAGTATTCAGTGTCACAGCACACACTGTAGTATCACCATGGTAACGTTTTTCTGTTGACTTCTATGTATACATGTAGTTTTCCGAACACCATCATTCTACTTGTCGTGCAACTTTTTTTTCACTTTTGGCAAAACAGGAATCATACTTGGTTTAATTTTCAACTTTCATGACATAGTTTACATATAAATGCAATATAAAATCCACCCCTCGGTTTCAATCTTGTCAACCCCATGGTTTTGTAATGGTTTGGATAGAACAATAGGACTGAACCAAAAGTTTTGGAGTATGGGGTTGATGGCGATAAATGCAGAGGGACTTATATTTGCAAAATAATTTCATTCTAAACCTACCCAATCATGTTGCTTGACCCAATAGGGTTACCCCTAATGTCACTGTAGAACCAATAGGGTTACCTCTAATATCACTATAGAATCAATAGGGTTACCCCTCATATAACTATAGAATCAATAGGGTTACCCCTAATGTCACTGTAGAACCAATAGGGTTACCTCTAATATCACTATAGAATCAATAGGGTTACCCCTCATATAACTATAGAATCAATAGGGTTACCCCTAATGTCACTGTAGAACCAATAGGGTTACCCCTATGGCATGATTACCTCAGTGTCCTTTTCAAAGTTGCAGTTCTCTTTGATAAGTACTTTAGAATGGGGACGACAACAATGAAAATAAGGTGAAGATAGGACAGCCAAGTTTGATTTCTCTTTTGTTATTTCATTAAATTTGAACCTTCAATTTTTTGATGTTTGGTGTTTGACCCTGGTGAAAGTGAACACACAGATATCTGGCAACTTTCAGTATTCACCCATGCATATATAGTGTACAGGAAGAAACATTCTAACCTACCTGTTGAAACAAATGTAGACGTAGAACTACCCTTTATCACCATGACAATTTTTGTAAGCCAATCCTCTAGTTAGAAATATTAACCGAAACACAAGAATTCAGAAACACAGCGATATCCAGAACTAGACTATGTTATCACCCACTTATTTATTTAAGCTACCACATATACATTCGTTGTGATACAGTTTGCTGATAGGTTGGTTTCCATGGTAATAAAATTAACCAAAATTGCACAAGCTTTGCCGTGTAATTGACAAGAGATGCAAGTGGCATCCGAGAGCAAAACAGGTAGTAGCTGACAGTGACGGTGCATGAAAAAAAACAAAGGGAGGAAGGCTATCCCCAGTCAAACCTTGAGGTCGCTAAGCCAAGCGTACATAAACATTGATGCAATTTGTTATATTTGTGTAGCTTGCACCCAGGGTCAAATCATCATTTTACAGAAATGATATGAAATGTAATATTTTATTTTGATACATCACAACTAACTCTAACTATCAGTATGTTATATGCTGTTGTGAAATCTACACTCGCCAATATCTCCGATCTCGATGTCTCATTCCAAAAATTTTCACTAGACACATGCCCCATTGTATGCATAGGTTTTACCTTGTAAAATACAACAGTTGTCTTTCTAAAAAAAAAAGAGCAGACTTAGGCTATTGATTAAAAGCAATATACCAAGAGCACCCCTAACTTTGGTCAAATTTGAAGTATGGCTGTGATTGATAATGAAAAATAACCAACCAATCATTTGAAGATTTCACAATAACATGTTCTTTCATTGGTTAGGGGTCTGTGTTTGTTTCAGGCTTGCTTCAGAAATGAGAATTAACAACCTACCAATCATCTGAAAGATCTCTCAATGACATGTATTTTGACATTCACTGATTTAGTTAGGCTCTCTGTAATTGGCTTGTTTCAGAACAAATTATAGTAACAACCAATCACTTGATAGATTTCATAACCTTTAATGGTAAGTAAGGATATCTGTGATTGGCTTGTTTCACAGCAACCAACCAATCATCTGACCCCTTTCACAATTACACACATCACACAAATTTCACCTTCTGAACACTGTCACCCTCGGAGATTAAAAATGCACAAATGAATGTTTTTGGACTATTCCATTTCTCAAGGGGATGATGGGTAGAAAGAGTTGATCTGCAATAAGGAACAAAACTATTGGAAAAATCATAGCTTTCCTAAACATACTTCTATCAAATGTATTGTTGCCATGGTAATATAGTCAACACAAACACCCTGTATATTCACTTAAATCAAATTGATATGCGATTCTGAAATTGAAATTATTACCATGGCAACGTATTCTATAAATCCAAAAAAGTGAGATATTAAATTTTGTGTAAGAAGAAATAAAAAGGAAAATATTTTTGATGTTTTATTTTACCATTTTTATTGTACCAACATAGAGCATCCAGGAGTAATAAATAAAACTACAATACAGAGTAAAGAGCAAATTGCAGGGAGTAAGACTGGTTTTTAGCACAGCTGAACACTGAGTTTAGTTGTGCTATAGGCATGGCAATGTGTGTGTGTGATGAAAATATCATTTCAGTTTAATACAGAAAAAACCAGCAAATTTTAGGGAGTAAGACTGGTTTTTAGCACAGCTGAACACTGAGATAGTTCAGTTGTACTATAGGCATGACAGTGTGTGTGTGTGTGTGTGATGAATAAATCATTACAGTATAATACAGAAAAAACCAATTCCCAGCACAAAAAAAAAAATTTAAGAAATCAAAAAATTAAAAAAAACAGTACAACACATAGTAAACAGAAAATTGTGACTTTGTACCAGTTTATTCTCAAAGTGTAGTACACAGAACATATATACGTTCGACTGTTTATAAATTATAGCTAAAATATTAAAGCTGCGACTGGAATTTTTTTCAAACTGTTTTGTTAGATAAAATGACTTTTATTTAACAACTGAATATCATACACCCTGAACGATACTTGTCTCATCCCACTGCGGTCAGGGTTCGAACCCATTCAGGGTTGTCAGTGGCCGAGTGGTTAAACCACTTGCCTCTTACCACCGTGGTCGAGGTTCGAACCTCATTCAGGGTTTGATTAAATTTACCACGCTGTAAGTAACAAGAATGTTGTTCAGTTTGACTCTACTGAACAATGCAGGTTTTCCCCGGGTACTCCGGTTTCCTCCTGCATTAACACTGAACCCATGAAGGATGGCCCTCACTGGACTTCTTGGGAGACAAGTGTTTATATTCTTAAAGAACTCTCCAGTATAAATAAAGATTATTATTATTATTATTATTATTATTATTATGAATCACATGTGGGTAAAAATATTTGAGTAAGTATACACATAATATGGTATAAAAAAATAATAAATCCGATGATGTTGTTTTTGGGGTCCGCACCCTAAAATCAGCAATCATGATTTCAACTTATTACTATACTACTTATAGATAAAATAGACCTGTGATTAATACACATAATTATTAAATATATTATCTGATCACAAACCAGTGTGCCCTCTAAGCCAAATTGACGCGCCACTGATGCACACAATTTCTAGTGATGCACCAAAATTTGGTGTTCCCCTATCTCTTACTATGTGTTCATTCACAAGAAATGCCAGTTTTTATCATTTTGACCGACAACAACAAAATTTGGCTATCACTAGAGGGCAAACTGGCTGCGAGTGAAATATCAGGCATGGTGTAGTTTCTAGTGATGCACCAAAATTTAGTGTTCCTCTATCTCTTACTATGTGGTGATTCACACGAAATGCCAGTTTTTATCATTTTGACCCAGAACAACAAAATTTGGCTATCACTAGAGGGCGCACTGGTGATAAAAAAAAAAAAAAATACTTGGTTAAAGCTATAGTCTGCACAGTATGTCGTAATGGGACGGCCTCACAGATCAATCAACTCCTCTCTCCAAGAGGCCAGTGAGGGCGCAGTGACAACATCTCTTACAGTCTAGTTATGCATGGCTAGTGCAGTTTTAACGATTTGTAACAATACTATGCAATTCATCCTCAAAGTATGCAATCAGTAACATGATGCCTATCCCAAGTAAAATCCCCAAATTCTGAAGAAAAAATGTCAACACTGGATGGGTAGACTTGTAGTGTAAGATCTCTGGCATCTGAAAATATTAAGAAAAACAGTACATTACTCCATAGGAAAACTAACGAGTATAACCCTTTCATGACTAGAGACGAATTTTAAATAATATGGGGACCCAATTTATATGAATATTTTCATAATTACAATAATATTACATTATTAGGAAGTAACATTTCTTTAATTCCAGTCTAAAATGAAGTTGATATATGCCAAAAACTTACATAAAACAAGAATTTTGTCGGGAATGTTTTCAGTATTGAAGGGGATAAAGTTGGCGCCAGATTCAGATTCAGCTAGCGTCATATTGAGCGTCAGATTCAGCGCCAGATAGCGTCAAATCCGAAGACACCCGACGGACTCAATCAAACCTGAAATAATACTGTTTAGACTACAGGGAAAGATTCCGCTTCACTGCCTTTTGATGGATGTTGGAATGTCTCTGCTTGCACAATTTTTATTTTGGAAAAATATGTGAAATAGAGTTGAAATACTTGCAACCGAGACATTGATAGCCCCAAGTTCAGCCACTGTATGTTTGTTGGTTGATACGTTTTGCCAATAATGTACATGGTGTCAGTAAAAGCCGGGAGTAAAAGCTAAGTTTATGTATGTAATATGTTGTCATTTTTAAAAAATTGAATTTAAAATTTAAAAATTGTGCAAGCAGAGACATTCCATCTTCCATCAAAAGGTTGTGAAGCAGAATCTTTCCCTGTAGTCTCAACGGTATTATTTCAGGTTTGATTGAGTCTGTCGGGTGTCTTCGGATCTGAGGCTATCTGACGCTCAATATGACGCTACCTGAATCTGAATCTGGCGCCAACGAGTCGTGGAAAACTACACATTATAACAAGTCATTGGAGAAGACACAGTCCCCTACACATTATGACAAGTCATTGGAGAAGACACATTATGACATGTCAGTTTAACTGTTAGGTATAATATAGTCCTGATTCATCATTGTAGAATATATATATATATATATTTTTTTTTGTAGCGGATGGATTGTGTGTACCTAATGACAAATTACACCCAAACTCTGCCAAAAACAGTGGAGGAAATTAATCACAAACTTACCAAATCCACCAGAGCAACATACAAGAAGACACCAGCTGTAACTGCAAATATCCACTGTCGTATATTTTCATCACTTCCAATTGATAGACCGATGTACAGACCAATAAAGGCACATAGGGCTGACAGAAAGTTGAAGAGTAAAGCTTTCTTGTAGCTCAGTCCACCATTCAGCATAATAGCAAAGTCACCTAAGTTGAGAGAATCGCAGAAAGAAATTTATTATATGGTAAAGCCTTTCTGTAGCTCATTTTACCATTCAATATAATAGCAAAGACACCTAATGTGTATGTGTGTGTGTGACAGACAGAGAGAGACAGGGGGAGAGAGGGAGAGAGGGGTGGGCGGGAGGTAGGGAAAGAGACAGAGAAAGACAGGGAGGGAGGGAGGGGGAAGGGGAATGAGAGGGAGAGAGAGAGAGGGGGGAGAGAGAGAGAGAGAGGGAGAGGGAGAGAGAGAGAGAGAGAGAGATAGATTTCGTGGAACAGTTTACACCACCTACCTAATTCATGGGGAAGTTCATGACAAAATACAGCAATGCATGTGGAAATGCCCACATAATAATCTCCACTGAACGCAGCACCAATAGCCAGGCCATCACTGATATTATGTAAGGAATCACCAAGTATCACAATCCATACCACAGAGGAGATGACTGCTGAAATACATTAAAGTGTAACAGAATTTTGATTTGTGCTGTAACCACGCTATCTGCCAAACTATGTCATAGTGCCAATATACTAAATGTTTACATGACGGATTCTTTGCATTATCAGTTCAAGTGCAACTTTCCCGACTTGGTGAACCAGCAACTCGGATGTCATAAAAACTGTTTGCATCTCTAAAGCTGTTTGCAATGTCACTGATAATGGGTCAGTAAAACTGATAACAACTGATATGACATTAGGGGCTTCACACTTAGAAATTGAGCGTAGCTTTGCCTAATGTGTTATGTAATAGTGCTTTATCACATTTGTAAATATTGCCAACAAACATTATTCAGTGATAAGAAAGATAAGAAACCCCACTTCCTTAGCTAATGGCTTGATTCTCTATTGACAGATACTAAAGTGAACAGAATTTTGATTTGTGCTGTAACAACACTATCTGCCAAACTATGTCATAGTGCCGATATGAAATATGTATGTAAACTATAAGGTTCACAGATATTAAAGTGAACAGAATTTTGATTTGTGCTGTAACCACACTCTGCCAAACTGTGACATGGTATCAACAGAATCAAATGTTCCAAAGCATTGCAAATCGCCAAGCAGAAGTAGAAATGCCCTTTTACCTTTCTTTTTTTCCTTGGCTGTATTTTCCGAGGGGTCACTTGCCATGTTGGATAGTTCATTATTTGAAGCCTGCAAAGAAAGGAACATGAAATAGATACATATATACCAAAAACAAAGAATAACAACCAGCAATGTACACATTACAACCCAACCACTCTAACCATTCAACCATCATGACTCCACAACCAGCAATGTATATCATTACAAGCCAGTCACTCTAACCATTCAACCATCATGACTCCACAACCAGCAATGTATATCATTACAAACCAACCACTCTAACCATTCAACCATCATGACTCCACAACCAGCAATGTATATCATTACAAACCAACCACTCTAACCATTCAACCATCATGACTCCACAACCAGCAATGTACAGATTACAAACCAATCACTCTAACCATTCAACCATCATGACTCCACAACTAGCAATGTACACATTACAAGCCAACCACTCTAACCATTCAACAATCATGACTCCACAACCAGTAATGTACAGATTACAAGTCAGTCACTCTAACCATTCAACCATCATGACGCCACAACCAGCAATGTACACATTACAAGCCAACCCCTCTAACCATTCAACCATCATGACTCCACAACCAGCAATGTACAGATTACAAGTCAGCCACTCTAACCATTCAACCATCATGACTTCACAACCAGCAATGTACACATTACAACCCAACCCCTCTAACCATTCAAAAATCATGACTACACAACCAGCAATGTACACATTACAACCCAACCCCTCTAACCATTCAACCATCATGACTCCACAACCAGCAATGTGCAGATTACAAGCCAACCACTCTAATCATTCAACCATCATGACTTCACAACCAGCAATGTACACATTACAGCCCAACTACCCATTCATAACACAATCCACTCTAAAATGTATCTTGAAACTCAAAAGTCAACTAATGATAGCGCCCTCTACTCACCAAGTGTTGTTTTGATTCCGAATGTTTTTTAGAGAACGTTTCTGATGCAGGTTGTTCATAATGAGAGTGTGGGTTACCAGACTCTACACCACCATAGTGGGTTCCAACCGTTCCATTAGCACTATCACCCTGTCAAAGTAAGGAATTAAAAACAACATTGTATCAGATAGGCTGTCGTAGTATGGTCTAAACTCACTTCAACACGTACACACATACCTCAACACGTACAAACTCACTTCAACACGTACACACTCACCTCAACACGTACTAACACACCTCAACATGTACAAACTCACTTGAACACATACAAACTCACTTCAACACGTACTGACTCACCTCAACATGTACAAACTCACTTGAACACATACAAACTCACTTGAACACATACAAACTCACTTGATCACATACAAACTCACTTGATCACATACAAACTCACTTCAACACATACTAACTCACCTCAACATGTACAAACTCACCTCAACATGTACAAACTCACTTCAACACGTACAAACTCACCTCAACACGTACAAACTCACCTCAACACATACAAACTCACCTCAACACGTACACACTCACTTCAACACATACAAACTCACTTCAACACATACTAACTCACCTCAACATGTTCAAACTCACTTCAACACATACAAACTCACCTCAACACACACAAACTCACCTCAACACACACAAACTCACCTCAACACATACAAACTCACCTCAACACATACAACCTCAACTTCTTCCCCTGTGATGTTATTACTTTGGACAAAAAAGATAACGCAATTAGCATACTGACCTCATTGGCTCTTGGGTTGCCATGACTATGTCCATGATATCCCTCTACTCTGCCTAGCAATGCTGAAGATATTTTTTCGAAGAGAAAGAAACCATAAATTGCACCAATCACCACGAGACTCTTCCATACATGATCCAAATCCTTAGCCTCACCCTCGTGATCATGGCTGTCTGATGGATCATGGGAATGCAAACCATAGGCCTGGTAAAATCAGAAACATGAAAAAATATCTTTGTTAAAGGGGACCGCTACTCCAGGAAATGAAGTCATTTTCATAAACTTCGGCGTCTGGAGAGTCATTTCATGATTTTACATCACCTACAATTAATTGCAATTTCAGAGAAACATCACGTTCATCTTGTGCCTTTATAGGGTATTCTTGCTGTGGGCAGTTGCATCATGGGAGTCAGCAGAAATCATATATTCATAGTTGCACAATGAATATTCATGAGATGGGCTTTACACTGAAGGGAATAAGCACTTAGGAATTGTCAAGCCAATTAAATGGAGCAATTAAATGGAAAACACCCTCAATAACGAATTTTCTGTGTGAGTGTAAAGCTAGCACTGGTAGACAATGTAAGACTGCATCAGCTGCTAGCACATGAAATAAAGAGCGCCCTCAATTGCAAATAAATCATTGAGTATACACTTACCGCTGGTAGAAGATGTAAGACTGCATCAGCTGCTAACGTACCAATACCCAAGGATATAAAGAACTGTAAGAATTGACTGTAGACCGTGTTCTGAAGAAATGGTATACAAAGCACACCAAGTACAGATAGCAAACTGATTAGGAAGACAGCGAGGGAACTGTATCCGTATTCTGGAAATAAAAATATGGAATGAAAGATGAATATAACCTTGTATTGGATAACAAGTAATAAAACAGAAGCCAATGACATGCAAGTGTATGTGTGGCATACTTGAGGTATTTGCACGAGTGCTTGCAACTTGTTTTCTGTGGTCGTACTTTCACAAATGTAGCAAGTGAAGGTGTTGGAAGAAGATGCAAGACCGCACAAGCAATCTTCTCATGCAGTCTTGCATCTTCTCAGTTACAGTAGAAAACACTACAAGCATTTGTGCAAATAAGCTTGAGTACCCATACTTGCACTCACATGGCATGGGTGCTGTTAATTATATGTTTATTGTGGAGTCATGATGGGTGAATGGTTAGCGTGACCGGCTTGGAATCTACAGGTTGCAGGTTCGACCCCCATCGCTGCCTGCTCTTTGTTTCTGAGTGGCTAAAGTCCTTGGGCAAGATTTGAACCACGACTGTGCCTCAGTCAACCCAGCTGTATAACTGGGGACCTGGTAGGATGTAGGTTGCAATGTGAAGGCTTTAATCCTATGCACTTAAATGGCTGCAATGGATTGTATGCTCCCCGGGGAGTTGAGGAAGACTAAAGTTGTGCTGTTCTGATCTGAGCCAGGGGTAATAATTGTAAAGCGCTTTGAGCACGGAGTGGGAAAGCGCTATATAAGAACCCAACATAATTATTATTATTATTCACGTGGCATGGGTGCTGTTGATTATATGTTAATTGTATGTTAATTATATGTTAATCATATGTTAATTATATGTTTATCCAAAACAGCAAATTTCCATAAAAATGACAGTGTGTGATCATGTGTTTTCGTTTATGTACGTACCCTTAAGAAATTTACACAATCTCAGAGGAAACTGTGTAGTCTTAAATTCTACCAGATGTCATCCATTCTGTTTCAATTCAAGTTTCTAACCTAAAGCACAACTCGGTGACTGTTAAAAAAAACACTACTTACTTTCTGCCCTCGAAATAGTTTTAGAAGTTTGACCGTGTTCATCATGGGCTGTACAAGCACCACTCAGCAACTGTTGAATTAAGGCTGGACATAACAGTGAAAACTTATCACGAGTTATTCCACTCTCATGATCGATGTCATAAACACTCATCAGGTCTTCTCCACTGTAACACTGGAAATATAATAGACATTTATGTAAAACAGCGCCCTCTATTGAACACGGCTGGACATAACAGTGAAAACTTATCACAAGTTATTCCACTCTCATGATCGATGTCATAAACACTTATTAGGTCTTCTCCACTGTAACACTGAAAATATAATAGACATTTATGTAAAACAGCGCCCTCTATTGAACACAGCTGGACATAACAGTGAAAACTTATCACAAGTTATTCCACTCTCATGATCGATGTCATAAACACTTATTAGGTCTTCTCCACTGTAACACTGAAAATATAATAGACATTTATGAAAAATAGTGCCCTCTATTGGCAAAGTAGGTGTGATCTGATTAGGTCATAGGTCAAGGTATATAACGTACAGGTAGACAGCCAAAATACTGTAGACATTTATGAAAAACAGCGCCCTCTATTGACAAAGTAGGTGTGATCTGATTAGGTCATAGGTCAAGGTATATAACATACAGGTAGACGGCCAATTGAAAAGGTAGATATGGAATTGTTCACCCATCCAAATGTCATATCTCTACTTTGATAATATCAAGGCAACTACTGTGCTCCCCCAATGTTGTCGACAGTGTGATTTGAACTTGTATTAAACTTATTTTTGAAGCTAATCAAGGCCATGTGTCCAAGGTGGTCATATGGATGAGGATTGGATATTTATTTTGGATTTTTAATTTAAAAAATAATTTCATCATGGCTCCTACTTGAAAAATCAATGTGAAACTATAGACCAATTCCTTGTTTGGAACTCAAGAAATTGCAAAAGATTGATAAATGTGTAAAATGTTTGTTATTGTACATCCAACTTTGTATACATTTTTTAGCTTCATTCAATATGTACTGAGTTACAACAAGGACTTAGCATATGTTGTTTCACATCGATTTTTCAAATAGGAAGCCATGATAAAATTGTTTTATAAATCAAAAACAAATCCCCAATCCTCATCCATATGGCCATATTAACAAAACTTCTTTGTAAACTGACAGTAACTAGCCTACAGACTTACTGCACTCTCATGTCCATGCCCCTCCTCGTCATGCCCCTCTTCTTCTCCTTCCTCATGCTCCTCTCCTTCCTCATGGTGTTCTTCATCTAGATGGACTATTTCATCACCATGGTGATAGTGGCTTTCATCTGAAGTATGTCTTTTGTTGCGGTGATTATCTCGGTCATTTTTCTCTCCAGTCTTACGCAAGTCTACGACAGAACGTCTATGCTCATCGTGATCATCTTCGTGACCATCATCTTCATGTCCATCTGATACACCACCAATTCCTAATTGCTCTAGAATCTCTTCAAATTCTGTAACAAAACAAATACTAGTTTAAGTTCACTTCGACAAGAACATGGGCCAAAATAGTAGCAACACAGCAGGGATTCTCCTTACGCTGGTCGGCACTGGTTGCTAGCGTACGGGAGTCAGTCTTGGCAACCACTACTCAAAGGTTGCCGACCACCATCTTAAAGTGTCACAATTGGTTTACCATCGACCCCCACACACACTCACTTTAATAATTGTACTTTCATTTTCTGCCCACATGGGCGTATTGATTTAAAAGATAATGAAGTATGAAAATGTCTTTAAGAAACGTACAATGTAGCTGACCATTAATTATAATAATGACAAATACTCGACTATTTATAAAGACGAAGTGTGAACTGACAACAACTGACGCAATACATTGATATCTGTATGTACAGTGAGTATGTGTGAATTACACGGCAAACACGATGCTGCAGACTTTCAACTAGTATTCTTCACAGGTGGTCAATCTTCAGAAATTCTCCACATAATTTCTCCATAATATTGAACACTTAGAGATACGCACATTTATTGATTTGATGTCAAACAGTATGAAGTATTATAACAAAAAGTCAAAATTTTGAAATAAAAATTAAGACTGCTAGTATAGACTTCACCACTGACAATGTACAAATATATCAAAAATTAACAAGTCAAATGTGCCATAAAATAGAACAATGTAAAGGATTACAAACAAATCTCTGGCTAGGACCACAAAACATGTGTCGTGATTCCATTTATTGATTCATATTTTGTGTTATACGTTGTTGTTGTTAACATTGTTGCCGTTTCTGAAGAACCCATTATATAGTCATACATCATACATAATCAACCAATCAGCACGCAGCCCGATGATAAGGCAGACAATCATATCAAAATTTCTTGTGTGATGTAAGTTTCAGTTACAAGTTGGAGTGCGCGTGCATTCTTGTGTGATGTAAGTTTCAGTTACAAGTTGGAATGCGCGTGCATTCTTGTGTGATGTAAGTTTCAGTTACAAGTTGGAATGCGCGTGCATTCTTGTGTGATGTAAGTTTCAGTTACAAGTTGGAGTGCGCGTGCATTCTTGTGTGATGTAAGTTTCAGTTACAAGTTGGAGTGCGCGTGCATTCTTGTGTGATGTAAGTTTCAGTTACAAGTTGGAATGCGCGTGCATATAAAGAACAGGGTTCCCAGTGTATACTACTACTTGCTTGTATTGTCATTTCTATTACTGCTGTTTTCCGAACCCCCTTTTTCTATTGTGAGTCATCCACAATATGTAATCCTGCTTACCTTCTTCTGAGATTGTTCCATTGGTACCGAAGTCTTCATAGATAGATTCTATGAATGAGACAGGACTCGGTAGGTGAGAGGGTCCAATACAGTGTCCTCGTAATAAATTCCATATTATTAATCCTGATAACTCCTCCACCTGGTGTAGATCAGCTAAACCATGCTCCTCTATGTCAAGGGCAGCGAATAGTGATTCCACATCAAAACACTGCAGAGAGAGATAAACATTGACGGTTTATGACGGATTCTTTTCATTAGCAGTTCAAATGCATTTTTCCCAACTTGGTGAGCCAGCAAGTGGGATGTCATAAAAATTGTTTGCATCTCTAAAGCTATTTGCAATGTCATTAATAATGGGTCAGTAAAACTGATAACCACTGATATGACATGGAGGGGGGGGGGGGGGCTTCACACTTAGATATTGAGCTTACCTTTGCCGCATGTGTTATGTAATAGTGCTTTATCACATTTGTAAATATTGCAAACAAACATTATTCAGTGATAAGAAAGATAAGAAACCCACTTCCTTAGTTAATGGCTTGATTCTTTAATGTTAGGGACAGGGGACAGGAGTAATTAACAGCCTTCAAATGACAATTAGTGGGGAGATAAAGAAATTAATGAAACCCCTGGAAAAAGAAGGTATTTTCACAAATGTTGGGTTCATGGTTTCACATCACATAAATTTGCCTGATTTCTCACTGGAGCCAGAAACAGCCAACCCAGACCCATCTCTCAACCCCACCCTGACCCCTGTCACCACCATCCATCCATATAGTTTTACTGTAGTTTTTTATTTATATTTTACATCTCGGATGTATTAGCACGTTTGTGCTACTTTTTAAACCGAGTATAAATAAAATAATAATAATAATAATAATACAGCAAAGATAAAGCCATAACAGTCAATTTCTCAATACCGTTCAGGTTTTTTTTGGTTTGATACAATCATGCAGAAACTGGACATGCTACATTTTAAGATAGCAATATTTAATTAGTAGTTTCTTGATATATTTTAAGTGAAATAAACTGCATGTGCCACAATACAGACATCAAATGAACAAATTTGAAAAAAAAAATTAAAAAATTTATACTAAGAAAAATATTGGCGCCTGAATGTCTGTATTTAGATGGCATTAATGTAGCAAAATGCAATCTTGAAGTGGCATATACAGTTTTGTTGGTTTCTGTGTGGCTGTATGAAACAGAAAAGCTGAACAGTATGGTGAAATTCACTGTATATGTGGTATATCTTACATAACTCTCTGCACAGCGAGCTTGCTGAGAACAAAGGACCTATGTGGGCGGAGGGGTTATCTAAATAACAATGGCGATAGTGGTCGATTGATTGTTATGTTAATTACATTTACACTGACATTCCCGTCAACATGGCCTCCAGATTTTCGATATAAAATACACACAAAGAAAAAAATAGCCAAACAAATATATCAATATTGACAAAGAACTTACCTGTGAACTTGCTGAGTTGTAATAAACGCTAATATTGTGTAAAATTGCGACAAGTTCGTCTTCGGAAAGGCCATTTTGTTGGTCGTCGCTCGAAGAGTTGACAAGGGCTGTTGCGTAGTGCTCGTAGGAAAGTTTTGCACTCGGTTCGCTTCTGTCTTTGCACACGGTGTCTATGTTAGCAAACTTGTACACCAATAAAACTGCGACTTCGTTGAATTGCTCCTCTGTGACTGAGTTCTCGTTCACGTCGACTGTTTGGAGTAAATTGTCCAAACGCGTACACTAAAAGTTAAAAACAAAGACGGAAGTAATACAATTATTTGGTCACGCCTTTATGTACACCAGTCGCCATTTTCTTTTCTTTTGTACTTGCAACGACAACGTTCTGCAATTCAGAAACAAGATCGTAAATCGTAACTTAACAAGTGGTCTGTGGAAATCTCAGCCGGATACGTACTAGTACTTACGTGCAGAGTTACAAGCGTGCACTACACAAAAACTTTTGAGGGTAAATATACAGAAAAATTTACCTGGCTACAAAGCGATGAATTTTCAAACGGGCACACTATCTTATTCCACAGTGCCTCCACCATAAGTTCCAGTAGTTCGTTTGATAGCGTCACATTTTCTTCGCCGTCTTCTTCGTGAAGTTCTCCAAAACTTTCAAGATATTCGACTACACTGTGGAACGTTTCTTCTTCGCCCTCCCCATGATGGTCATCGTGTTCGTCGTGATCATTTTGGCCGCCGTGGGCAAAACCAAAGATGAGAGAACACAACAAAACTGACAGTAATACACAGCGAAGAAAACCCATCATTCGACGCTTTGGTTTGTAATGCTGGCTAGTGAAAGTCCGTTTTGAAAGTAAATAAATATCGTGACTGCCTTTGCCTATTAAGATTATGTGATTGATTGATGTGCACTCGACGGTGTTTGTTCTGGCCAAATACGTCAACTCTGTCAGCAGGCCTTATAAGGGACGTTATGCAGATCAAGCCACCTTGACAAGGAGGATTTGTGTTCATTCAAATCCAAACAAAAGAATTGTTCATGTGACGTTTCAAATACCAGTGTATTGTAATGGTCACAATGTGTCCACATGGCCTATATACTAAGTACTTGTCTGTGTTCACACGGTCTTGTAACAGAACACTCCGTACTTGTTCTATTTCGTCCCACTTTTTACATTTAAGCTTATATTCTTCGTCTGTCACAAAACCAAAACATGTAGGCAATAATACTGAAACAAGGTCGAAGGCAAAAGCCGGTAGCAGAGTAAGTCAGAATCGAGTGTAACCACAGTCGCTTGTAAACTGTTACTCCATTCCTAAATGCTTTTATTCTTGTCTATGACGGTCCTAATACAGAACAATGACGTTATTATAGGGATTGGCGATATTCTTATTAAATCGGTAGCGATGTCATACCCCCCTACATACATACATACAACACAAGTTAGGAAATCAAGCCATTACCAAAACGGTGACATCATTTTTCATCGATCCAAAAGGAATTGCCAAAACACCAAATATAGCCAAAACATAACCACCCATGCCACGTTTGCGTATCACTGGACCAACCTGATCACTAATGTACAACAACATCGATCTAAAATGCGTTTACGATCGCGTTTCCGAAACCATACCCCCATTGTTTGAAAATACCGCGGAATCAGGTCGACTTGTCATGTTAAGGTGGTGCAACGTCACTACGTTAAATTAGCATGATATATTCATTCATTTACATGTTTAAAAATAACGTAGTATTGAGTACTTTTATACAATAATCATAAACGGTACATTTTTTGCATCAGAAACACTTCAACCTATGACTATGATGGTGGTTTCCCAGTCAATTACAGACAGTGAATGAGGTGGTGCAACGTCACTTTTTTTGTCGTTTTTCATTCATTATTCTAAGGCACAACCAAGTTTCTACTTAGAACATTTAGTCCTTTATACTTGTGATTGTATCGTTTACATTTTGGCAAAGGAGAATATCATATATACCAGAATAAATAAAGTTTGAGACCCAAAAATGGAAATACAAAAAAAAAACTGTTACACTTGGAAGGAACATCAAGGCAAGTAGACTCTGTATGCAATGGAGAACAAAAGACTTGCAAAGTCCTCAGAGGCGACAAAGGCAGCCATATCAATATTGCATTCAATGTCAGAAAACAACACTGTCCTCTTCCCTTGCTAAAATTGAAAATGGACATTAACAGTTAAAATCAAACTAAATGCAAAGTGAGAAATAATGAACAAAAAACATCTTAAAATGAGACTTCCATGTCCCAGAACGACCACGGCAAATAAAACAAAACAGTGGTTTTGGTTTAGGATAAAATGTTGGTACGCTTCTGTTTGCAGTAGTGCAAACGAATCGTTGTCAAGTAAGGGGTCGTTATGTGGGCTTGCATAGATCATCTGAAAAAACAAAACTGTACACAACTAAACTTTTCTAAGTAGAAACATGAAAATAGTCACACTCTGAGGTTGTTGCTAGACTTCAGTTTGTAGTAGCCGTGCCGAATCGTAGCGTTGCGTTGTCAAGTACGGGGATCATGGTACCGAATCGACCAGGGTAATGATCGTAGTTTTCGCTGCGTAGATCATCTGAACAATACAAAACTGAACACAACTAAAATGTTCTAAGCAGAAACTTGGTTGTGCTTTAGAATAATGAACGAAAAACATTTAAGAAAAATCAAACTCTAACGATGTTTGTAGTGATACCGAAATGACCAGGGTACTGGTCCAGGGTAACAAAAAAGTGGTACCGAATCGACCACGGCCGAATCGGTCTGGTCGCGATTCGTCTATACCCTATACTCAAGTTCGGCTTCGTTATTTCATTAATATCTATCTATCTAACCAGGAGGGTTTTATTTCATACAAAATGACTTACGAAGTAAAATTGGTAAATAAGTAAGTTGATACATGGGCCCATCAAGTTTTATCCAGGGATCTGAAAATTGGTAAATAGTAGGTAAATAGGTAACATGATACATAGGCCCGCCAAATTTCAATCAGCTTGCTGAAGTTGCTAAGTAAGTAAGTTGGAAACTTGATACATGGGTCAGCCAAGTTTATCTATCGGGTCCAAAAGTTGCTAAGTAAGTATTACAGTTGGAAACTTGATAAATAGCTATAGGCCAGCCAGGTTTTATTCATGGGGACTGAACTTGCTTTAGTAAGTTAGTAACTTGATACACATGATGGGCCCGCTAACATAATGTACATGAACATGAGCACCTACTTAACATATTTAATTAGCATAATTTTCTTTTACCGCTATATTGGTGTGGGCTACATAGCCGATCTGCCGCTCAGTCTTACCTTGTTCCGAGAGACCACAGAAAGTTGCTTTAGAAGATGGCTTGCATCACCGTGATAAGCTTATAGAATAGAATAAAATCTTTATTGCATCCGTTAAGAAAATTACATTTCTTCATTGAATTTTCTGCAAAACGTTTTGGTACTAAAACAAACTAGTAAATATATAAACTAGAGTAATAATAGTGAACAAAATAACTGTACAATAAAGTTCAAATAGGGATAAAACTAATGTGGTTCATCGTCGCAATTCAACCACAGCCTGTTTTACGGCAACGTTCTTAACGAGCCTCCCATATATCAAAATGTAGTGGTAGAAATAATAACTCTGGCTTAAGAGAATGGTGGCAGTTAGTTATTAACTGTATGTTAATATTGAACAATAACAGTTCGTTCACATGCACTAAGAAACAATATACCATAGTCCAAAATATAGTTCATCAAACCCTTAGATGTTGTCCTCAGTACGGTTGAGTATTTAAAAACACAGGCTAATGACTAGAAACCCAGGACGCCATTGCTCGAGCCTGTAAGCGTAGAAGTTACATATACGGAATCTGTCGCTCAGTATACTAGTAGTATGTGGAGTCCAACAATCACAACGTTTAGTGGCTACGTTGTTCCGTTCCTAGTTTTAGTGGCCTTAATTCAGATTCTTCTCCTGTTTGTCAGGTCTATGCAAAAACGATGGAAAAGCGAGGCTGCGTTTGCGCAATTCCCAGCTGTTGGAAGGAATGCAGTGATAGGTAATATTCACCTGGTAAGCTAATGTAGTTACTAACACAGAGAGCTCAAAAGTCACGTAGAGACGCCAATGCAAGTAGTGTTGTTTGACATTTTATTTTTTTATGTGAAAACATTTTTTGTGTAATTGTAAAAAGTATACCATACCCGGCAGTCCAAATTACTGTAGTTTGTTTCCCCCTCACTTTGAAATATATACGACCCTCAACCCCCACCCCGGTTTAAAGTAAACACTTCATGAATGTAGTATGAATTGATATGCTCAACCACAGTCCCTCTAGAGGGACTGTGGCTCAACGGACAATAAGCACAAACTTAATTTTGGAAGGCTGGGGTTTAAAGTTGCACTAGGTACAACAGAATATTTTTTTCAAATAATTTTGTTGGATATAATTGACTGGCTCATAATATAGTACACCTTGAGCAGTATTAATATACTGCGGGTAAACTGTACAAATCATTGTATTGTACAGTGAACCCTATCAAATTGATTTTGGGGTCCGCACCCTAAAATCAGCACCCCAACGAGATCATGACTTTAAACTACTAGTATCAATCTGATTAAAATCCGACGAAGATGTCGGCTAATCGTTCATTGCTATTTTACCTTCGTTATTTTGCCTGAATTGACCTTCTTGATACATGTTTACATTTTTTAGCCTGATCACCTCCTCTACAAAAGCAAAATAACGAAGGTAAAATAGCAATGAACGATTAGCCTACATCTACATCGGATTTTAATCAGATTGCTACTAGTATATAACAGTGCTACGAATGGGTAAAACCGACCTTTAATTAATATGTACAGCCACTGTGTCTAATCACGGGTATTTTGAATGAAAACAAATTATCTTGTTAGGCCTAAAGCAAAAATTACGTGGTTCCGGTTACATTCAATTTTAGTATAGGTGGGGTAGGTAGATTTTGTTTGTTAATTTATCATATTTTTTTCTACGTTAGAGTCTAGTTCAGGTTTTCTATTGTTTTCCAAATGGTCTCTGTGTTGTTTATTTCTTCCTATCAGATGTACAGCCATTACAGATTGGAAGAATAGTTTCATATTGTCTTCTAAGTTGATGTCAGTCTCCGCACCCACTATTTCTCGTTAATGTATAACCATGTCGTTTCTCATTATATCTCGTTATTTCTTATTATTTCTCTTCAATTCTCGTTATTTCTCATGTATTCTTATTACTTCTCGTTAATTCTCGTCATTTCTCATTATTGACCTAATACTATAATAACTTATAACAGAATAAAGTCTTGCTTTGTCCTGTAATCTTGTACTCCACCTTCACAATCATTAGTGTTGTCAACGTCATCATTTTTGTTGTTGTCGTCATTACTTTTTGTTGTTTTCCCTTATTCGTCAGTTCGGAAATAATGAAGAAGCAATGCAGTGGGCGACAGAAGCACTCGCTGGAATTACCCATGGTATGCAGCTCTGGATAGGTCCATTCACATCCTGTCTGGTTTGCACCCATCCAAGTACAGTACAGCCAATATTAACATCATCAGGTACGTCATACATTAATATTCATTTGAGTATTTTGCATAAATGCATACATATCAATTTCGGATTGTGCACTATATTCGTGTCAGTAGAGGAAACTTTAGAGAATTCAAAAACAGAAAGTGTGTACCGCGACTCGAGTTCTAACCTAAACACTCTGCTTTTTGCCGCAATTAAATGCGCAAGACCTTGTAAGAACGGGAATCTGATCTTAATTTATGATCATTGGAGTTATACTTTCATGTTTTGACCTCCACAAGTACTGTACGATGATGTAGCATAACATGATATCCTTGGCATGTCTAACTAACTAACGTTAGTGGTCTGAGTACAGACTTTCCAAACTAACATTTCTATTTCAGAACCTAAGGATGAAGTGACGTATGGATTTGTTAAGCCATGGCTGGGTGATGGATTGCTGATCAGTAAAGGAAGTAAATGGTTCCGCAATAGAAGATTATTAACACCAGGATTTCATTTTGATATTCTGAAACAATACGTTCATGTCTTTAATGACAGTGCAAAGATCATGATGGTAAGTTTTTGTTTTTTTTAGAAATCCTGCTGATGCGGGAAACGTTGCATTGTGTTCAATAGGTCTTTCCAAAATTTGTCATGGTGACGCTCTACTTCCTGTCAGTTAATCATAGAGCACTGCTGCTTTCCTCGATGTCTGAACAATATGAAAAACATCCCTGATTTACACTTCTACAGACTACCAAGGGACACAGCTCTTAAGAAATGGTACAATGAGGTGATGATACCCCCAATTTGAGCGAGGGTGCTATATTCTGAATTTCCTGTTTGCAGTCTTGAATGGCCTATTGCTACCAGCAGGGGCTATCAATAGCACACATGAAGCGTAATTTTTGAGGTTCAATTCATGACCTTTTTTTATATGATATTGATTTTTCAGACTTACTTAATGTAGAATGTGCCGCGGAACAAATTTCACCAAGAATGAAAATTCTTCAATTCTCTCCAAAAATTTGCTATATAAAAGATTGCTCCTTGTCTTATTTCTTTGTTCAGCCAAGGAAAATACGAGTGACCTAAGGGGCCTTGTCAAGAGACTCGTAGTGACAACCCTTATGTCACAAGTATTTTCCGGCTGAATGAAGACAAATATTGGAGAATAACATAATTATACCAGCGCCAATAATGTCAAAAGAAAAATCGGGGAAAATAATGGCAAATTTTCAACGTTTTGACTAATCGAACACAGCAGAACCAGTGACGTAGACACGCGTTGTTGTGACATAGACGCGTGTTGTCATGACATAGAATGACCAGAGTATATAGTCCATATTTTTGGCTTGTGCATGGTATAATGTGTCATACACTCTGAAACTGGGACAGGAATAGTAACAAGAAAGTTCAATTTGTGTCTCCTGAATTGCATCATACCTGTCTTTGATTCTAGGACAAATGGGAGAAGCTAAGTCAACAAGGGTCGATAGAATTATTTGAACATGTCAGTCTCTTCACATTTGATAGTTTATTGAGATGTATTTTTGGACAACAAAGTGACTGTCAGCTGGGGCAAGTAACATATTATGTGATTATCTTTTTTGTAAAATCTTACAAAACTGTAGTTTATTGTTATTTAGTTTTTACTCAAGAAATTGGAAATTGAATTTTTATTTTCTTATACCTATTTTTGCTCTCTCTTTCGTATACACTCGTCTGGGATTGGCTGAATCCGTAGCTGTAAATCTCTCTTCACTTCCAGCTCAAATAGATGTGACGTCATATTTCAAATTATTCAGAAGAAGCCACCTACATATTTAATAACACCATGTCTTCGTTAATCAATTACAGAATTCTGTCCAATTATGAGTTAGTGTTTGTTGGGGGCATTTACATAATGTCCAAATATGGTATATTTATGTCCAAATATGGTTTGTTCATATCAGCAGGATGCTATTTATATACTGTTTACATCATTCTAGCAGTTAGAGGTTTACTCATCTGTATGAACAATGTTTGGTTCATGATTTCTCATTGAGCTAGACGAGGCCAAGAGTGTTCTTGAGATTCGAAGCCAGGGATAGCATCTAGACGATATTAATATTCATGTCAACAGCGGTTCTATTTTGACCCACAAAATGCTACCGTCTAAGTACCTAGACCCACCTATAAAACGTTCTTGCTGGTATTGTTAGCATTATTTCATGTGTGAAAAATATACTTGATCGAAAAAATAATTCTTTTTCAGAAAAAAACATCCTTATCTCAAGGCAGTTTCGGAACTCGCCCAACTTATCGATAGACGAGTCAGATTCCCGCCATATTTCATAGACTTTATCTACCATCTGAGTCCAAGTGGTTATAGATTTCGGAAGGCGCTAAATGTGGTCCACAACTACTCAATCAACGTCATCAAAAAGAGAAAACAGGAACTTGAAGCAGAAACAAGAGATGGTATAAAGAAGAAAACAAAATATACCGACTTCATGAATATTCTCCTTCAAGCTAGGGTAAGTTGAGCTAGTTGCTGTATATTCTCTACATCCCATAATGCCATATATTTAATAATTGACGTCACTTCCGTAATAGTCTATCTGATGGGGGAATAATAAGTATTTCCCATCTCCAATTAACAGTTATTTTAATTTCATTCTATCTACCATTTAAATCCACCTATCCATCTTCAAAATTAAATTGTCTTTGATTTTGCATCAAGTTAAAATCTTCGTTATCTGGTCAGTTTGTGCTTGTAACTGAGGCATCAATAAGTCTGGAAAAAATCGTCAATTATCATATACCCAGTATTACTTCCGACGAAATTCATTGAAAAGCGCCCTCATCAAACCCATTCGAAAGTTTTAATTCTGCAGCACGCCCTGCCCAAATATGGCAAGTGGCGCCCTCGTTGATATTCGTTTGCTCAGTAATTTGGCCTTGATTTTTCGCCATATCTTTGAGGGTCTGTGCATAAAATAATGTTACACTATCAGTTTATGTGGTTACGTGATTCAAATGATGTTTTTAGCTACTACATAGGGTATATAATAAAACCTATACACATGCTCGCGTGTGGGTTTCAGAGAGCACATGAGTACGGCTCTGGGCAGTCCTAAAGTAGGACCCGTATGTTGTACATCCTCGTTCCGGAAACCCCACATTCAAAGTGTTTATACCAACCTGTTGCAGTTGACTTTGCCACCATTTTTGTACAACATGAACTAATAATACTTCCAACCCAGAGTGATTATTACCAAACTAGAGTGACTATAGAGTTTCAATTAGGTGGCATGATGGGACATGGGATTGAACTACTACCAAACCAGAGTGACTATAGAGTTTCAATTAGTCTACATGATTTTTTTTTTGCGTCTATCACACAAACGGCTAACACAAACAAAAGACAAGGCTAATATCACTCGGACATAACATATTACATTTTATCTCACAGTGAACACATATCAATAATTTTTTTTAATATACTTCTTGTTTCTCAATTTTTGGACTTGTATTTACCCGGCCTTGACCACACCCCTAGCTGTTATAGACTTTCTTCAGAGTTGGTATATTTTTTTCTCAGTTATGTAAGCCGGTGGCCTATGGTGTTGTAATATTATTATTACATCTTGTTTCTTCCAATAGTGGTGTAGATTTGCGTTCACCGTGAGATAAAATGTATAATTTTCTATGCTTGTGTGCTATTAGTGTCTATATTTTGTTTTGTCTACTTTAACACCTTGTGTGAAACATAAAAAACGTTGTGCTGCCTTATTGAAACTCTATGGTCATTCTAGTTTGGTGGTATTTTTTGTTGATACTAATACTGTCAGCTTTTTTATGCAAATAACATGTTTTGCATATTTCACAGTGAGGGTAACTATCACACACTTCAATCTATGTGAGGAATTTTGTTAAAGTCTCACTTTTTTGTTACAAAGATGAAGAATGAATATACGGTCATTTTCATTTTTCAGGACGAGGATGGCATGGGTTTAACAGAACAAGAAATCCGGGCCGAGGTTGACACGTTTATGTTTGAGGGTCATGACACGACTGCCAGTGCTATATCATGGTGTCTGTATAACCTGGCACGAAACCCAGAACATCAACTGAAATGTCGAGAAGAGATTGATTCCATATTGGACACTAAGAATGGAGACACGATTGAATGGTTTGTAATTTAGATATTTGCATAATGAATAAAGACAAACACCGTTTTTGTCATCGTCGAAGTGGTCTAAGAACACCTTGTAAACACCAAGATACAACACAACACAACACAACACAACACAACACAACACAACACAACACAACACCACACCACACCACACCACACCACACCACACCACAATACAATACAACACAACGCAACGCAACGCAACACAACACAACACAACACAACACAACACAACACAACAACACAACACAACACAACACAACACAACACAACACAACACAACACAACACAACACAACACAACACAACACAACAAAACAAAACATAACACGTCATTGCGTAGTCCAGACAAATGAAATATGACAGCAATGCTCTGCACAGTACTGTAGTACCGAAAGGTTCGACACACCACAGTCCATCATAACACTCCACAAAACGGTAGGAGTATTGCTATAGCAAGCTGAAACTTTACAATCACAAGTATTAACTAACTTCAATATATCTTTTATTTTAATCCAAATATAATAACATTTGTATTATCTCTATTGTCATTCAGGGATGACCTAGGTAAACTGACGTATCTACAGATGTGTATCAAGGAAAGTCTTCGCTTAAATCCCACAGTACCCTTTATTGGAAGACGTCTGTCTAAACCAATGAAATTCCCGGATTTGAATGTCACCATTCCAGCAGGTTGGTGGAGAACTATTGCTATTTGATTTAGAATTGACACTGAGGTAGGGGATCAAATCATGAATAGTATACACATAAGTAAAAAGTTTACAAAAGTCGATGGTCTTTGGTGGCACTCCGATATTGTTCGTGTGGGGCTATATTACGAGTGCGCCATCATCAATGGCTGTAACGTACAGTGTAGTACATAATTGAAATTCCATTGCAGTAATATTTTTGAAACATTTCACATTCTTCAAATTCAACCGAAAACAATTCCACAATTCAAACAATTCTCAATCACCCAATGGCACTAACAAGCCACCGTACGCGGTTTCTCTTATTTTTTCTGTGCGACGAGAAATCAAAATGTAGATTTTACTGTTCTGTTTAATTAAGGAAATCCGCCATCTTGTTGACCAAATTTAAAAAAAGAAGCCATCTTCGTGACAACACGTGACCTTTAACCTTCACATGGTTGAATATTTATTTTTAGGAGAATGGGTTAGTATCGCATTCCAGAGTCTCCATGGAAACCCAGCAGTTTGGGACGATCCAGAGACCTTCGACCCTCTGAGATTTACTCCAGAAAAATGTCAAACTAGGTCCCCATACGCGTTTGCGCCATTCTCGGCTGGACCAAGGTTCGTAAATATTACGTCACTGAATTCCTATCAGAAACACTTGACTTGCAAACAAATCTATGTGTTCAAAAATGCTCAAACTAAAAATTCGAAACAACTTTGTGCTCAAGATCTTTTCTATGAAATATGTTTGATGAAATAAAATTTTAGAACAATAATTATTACAATGACATCAACATTTGTGAGGATAAATGTCTGTGTCGTCGTCGTCGTTGTTGTTGTTGTTGATGTTGTTGTTGTTGTTGTTGGTGGTGGTGGTGGTGGTGGTGGTGCTGATGGTTGTGGTTGTGGTTGTGGCAATGCTGGTGTTGGTGGTTATGGTGGTGCTGGTGCTGGTGTTTTTTACACGCCTAAACGAATTGTGTTCTGTGTCTTAGAAACAAATAGTACTCGCTATTCTTTTCACTTCATAAATTTGTACAAACATGTTTCTTTTGTCTTTCAGGAACTGCATTGGCCAAAATTTTGCCATGAATGAAATAAAGATAGTGGTCGGTTCTGCACTGAGAAAATTTGAACTGACGATAGACGAACGCATTCCAGCAAGACGTCTCAATGCTCTAGTGCAGCGTGCTGAAAATGGGTTGCACGTGAAAATCAAGCCAAGAGAGCGATTGTAGACCACGTGGATGTGACGTTTAGCTTCTTCACTACCTGAATATTGTTCCGCTAAAATATGAAACTATATTATCCAAATATTTTGTGTAAAAACGATTATATTGGCAACATTGAAAAAAACAGCCTTTTTCTATCGAATCAAACGTCATAATATGTTGGTTATCAAATTACTGTTTTTTTCCATTCTCGCAAACCAGAGTTCAACTTATTATTTCTACCACTACATTTCGAAAGTGGGTGGCTCGTTAAGAACGTTGCCGTAAAACAGACTGTGGTTTACGACGATGCTGTCTTCCGAACATTTTACAGTCCAATATTCTATTTTGGAAATCGGGTATTGCTTATGCTGATAACGGGTAGAACATACTACCAAATCAGAGTGACTATTGTAATCAAATCAACATCATTGTCGGATGAAACGAGGAAGATTCAAAACGCAAAAATACAGTTTATTTGTGTGTGTAGTGAGATATAGTAACATTGTGTGCGCATGCTCGCTATCAGTGTCTGTATTTTGTTTATGTAATGCATTAGGGTAGTCTCCTTGATGTATCCATGGTAATTTGTAACAAGCAAACATTGTGCGAGATGTAAAACATTGTGTTGCTTAATGTGCTATTCCAGACTGCAAACAGGAAATTGATATTATATCCAGCGCCCTCACTCAAATTGGGGGTATCATCACCTCATAGTACTATTTCGTCAGAGCTTTATCTCATGGAATTCTGTAGAAGTGTAAATCAGCGACGTTTTTCGTATTGTTCACACAGGAAAGCAGTAGTATTCTATGATTAACATAGTAACCTATACCATGCATACCCCCAGGGAACACACAGACAGGAAGTAGAGCGCCACCATGGCAAATTTTGGAAAGGCCTATTGAAAGTCTATAGTCACTCTTGTTTGATAGTACCTCCATATTAACCAGGGTGGATGTTTATTAGATGTAAGAGCAAAACAGTATACATGTACATTACAAATAAACAGATCTGTAAACACAAAGATGACAACCGTATTTGTGGTATTTGTCTGTAATAGTGTTTTACTCAAGCTTTCCACGAGAGGCAGGCCCTACTTAGGACCGTTTTATGTCGTAAAAAGTTAAAGTTGGTAAGTAAGTAAGTAAGTAAGTAAGTAAGTAAGTAAGCAAGCAAGCAAGCAAGCAAACAAGCAGGCGGGCAGGCAGGCAGGCAAGTAAGTAAGTAAGTAACTTAATACATGGGCCCATCAATATTTATCCAGGGTCTGAAAGTTGGTAAGTAAGTAGTAAGTAAGTAGGTAACATGATACATAGGTCCACCAAGTTTCGACCAGGGGTCTGAAATTTGGTAATTAAGAAAAAATTAAAGTTGGAAACTTGATGAATAGGCCCGCCAAGTTTCAGACTGAAACTTGCTTAGTAAGTTGGTAACTTGATACATGGGCCCGCCTGCATAATGTATGAACATGGGCACCTAATTACCATATCTAATTAGCATAATTTTCGGTGTGGGCTACATATATAGCCTATAGTATTTGCCGCTCAATGTTGCCTTGTTCAGAGAGACCACAGAAAGTTGCTTTAGAAGATGGCTTACATCACCGTGATATAGAATAGAATAAAATATGTATTGCCTTCGTTAAGAAAACTACGTTTCTTCATTGGATTTTCTGCAATTAGTGTTTGGTGTTAAAAGAAACTAGTAAATATGTAAACTAGAGTAATACTAACATAACAATAACTGGCTAAATTAAGGGGTTGGTGCAGCATAAGATTTTATTTCTATTTTCACACAAATAGCCAAAGATTGTTTCTTTCAAGAATGGCATCATAGTATAAATTCATCTTCCAAGTTAAGGAGTTGCTGTAATTTTAAGACACTTTTAGAATCTGAGCTTTATTTGGATTGTATAATTATTCATAAATTTAAGGACGCCTTAGCAAGATTTAGATGTTCATCTCATGATCTGTGTATTGAGACTGGAAGAAGGGATGGGATATTTTTACAGGATAGACTTGGCAAATTTTGTTCAATCAACGACCTTAGTTTTATTGAAAACGAGTATCATTTTCTCTTTATTTGTGATTTGTATACTCCTCTAAGACAGCAATACCTTCCATGTAATATTTGGACTCATCCGTCCCTAGATAATTGTTATCATTTAATGGCAAGTAAAAATCCTCATCACCTAAGACAACTTGCAATGTATATTTATAAGGTATTTAGATTATGAGAAAACTTTTCCATTTCAAGTTATGTTTATTCTTGACACGTTTTCGGTTGTATATTTTCGTTCCATGTACGTATGCAATTATCATACTTTTTGTCTTGCTTCATTTGTTCGTATGTGTATTTTGGGACGATGGCCTCTAAATGCGAAATAAAATATTCACTACAAAAAAACAATAAAGTTCACTGACGGATAAAACTAATACAACGTGTGGCGGTTAGTTATTAACTGTTAATATTGAACAATAACAGTTCGTTCACATGCACTAAGAAACAATAAACCATAGTCCAAAATATAGTTCATCAAACCCCTAGACGTTGTCCTCAGTACGGTTAATTATTTAAATACCCAGGGTAATGAGCACACGACGCCATTGCTGGGGCCTGTAAGCGTAGAAGGTATATATACGGAATATGTCGCTCAATATGTGGAGTTCAACCATCACATCGTTTGGTGGTTACGTTGCGCCGTTCCTAGTTTTAGTGGCTTTAGCTCAGGTTATTCTTCTGTTTGTCAGGTCTATGCAAAAACGATGGAAAAGCGAGGCAGCGTTTGCGCAATTCCCAGCTGTTGGAAGGAATGCAGTAATAGGTAACGTTCACCTGGTAAGTTTATGTAGTTACTAACACAGAGAGTTCAAAGGTTACGTATAGCGACGCCTTGCTTTGATGTTTGCCCTATTAGTTTTATAATAGCTGATAATAGAATAAAGTGTTACTTTTCCCCCTGTATTCTTGCAGTCCACCTTCGCAATCATTTAGTGTTGTCAACGTCATCATCATTGTTGTTGTCGTCATTACTTTTATTGATTCCCTTATTCGTCAGTTCGGAAATAATGAAGAATCAATGCAGTGGGCGACAGAAGCACTCGCTGGAGTTACCCATGGACTGCAGATCTGGATAGGTCCATTCACATCCTCTCTGGTTTGCTCCCATCCAAGTACAGTACAGCCAATATTAACATCATCAGGTACGTCATACATTAATATTCATTTGAGTATTTTGCATAAATGTATACGTTTCAACTTTGGATTGTGCACTATATTCATTCGTATCGTGTGAATAGAGGACCATCAGAGAAAAACAGAAAGTGCATACCACTACTCGAGTTCTAGCCTAAAGATTTTGCTTTATCGGGTGACGTTTGCCACAAAATCAAACGCGCAAGACCTCGTACGCACAGGAATCTGATATTAATTAATGACTTTGGAAGTTATACTTTCATGATTTGACAACCAAATGTGCTGTGCGAAATCCAATTCCACCGATGACATGGTATCACATGGTATCCTCGTCATGTCATGTGGCCTATATTGAGAAGCAATTAAAAACCCAGGCCCCATTTTAGACTCACTTTGACCAAAAATCAATACCCCATTTTAGACCATTACAGGATTTTAAAAGCTGGAAGTTTAGACAAAATACATTTTACCCAGGCAACATTTTGGGGCAATTAATGACGGTTATGATTTGTTAATTAAAGGACCCAAGCCAAATCGAAAATAATGCAAAGTGAACCCCTTTTAGACTCTTCAGCTTGACAAAACAGACACCATTTTAGACCAAAGGGCTAGAAAACGCACCCCAAAGGGAAGCACATATAAGTATACTCAAATAAGGGGAGTAGCTCCACCCCACCCCCAAACCCATCCCAGGGACCGTAACATATCACGAGATCTACGAGTATCAGTTTGAAATATAATCATGAACCCTACACACCGTCTTAGCGCGATCGAACACACTTAAGTTTATGTTCACAGTTCCTCATCGTAACACCTTTGAAATGTTGGTTCTGTCGGTTGGCTAAAAATATTGTTTAAAGTAAGTATACATGTTGGCGGTACTTTTAACTCATAATCGATAGTTCACTATCTTAATGACGTATTTTCTCTGGCTGAACGAAGAAAAATTTTGGAGAATAACATCTAATTATAGCAATACATCAATTTTTCAACTGAATTTTTATTTCAGAACCCAAGGACGAAGTGACATATGGTTTTGTTAAACCATGGCTGGGTACTGGATTGCTGACAAGTAGTGGAGATAAATGGTTCCGAAATAGAAGGTTATTAACACCAGGACTTCATTTTGGTATTCTGAAACAATATGTTCCTGTCTTTAATGACTGTGCAAACATTATGATGGTAAGTTCTTAGAAAAAGATTGTACAGTGTTCAATAGGGAACTTGCAAACCCGCCATGTTGAATATTGCATCATGGGAAGTATGATAATAAATACTAATCATATAGTATCAGGTACTCTCTGTAAGATATGCCGTGATAGGGCGCCCCATACGGGATGATTGACATGATATTTACATATGATGTATTCATGGTGTGTCATAAAATCTGAAAATGGGGCGAGAATATTAGAATCACTCTTTCATTTCGTGTTTTCCATGAATTGTTTTATAAAATGCTCGTCTGTTTTTGATTCTAGAATAAATGGGAAACACTAAGTAAACAAGGGTCGATAGAATTATTTGAACATGTCAGTCTCTTCACATTTGATAGTTTATTGAGATGTATCTTTGGACAACAAAGTGACTGTCAGCTGGGGTAAGTAATATATTATGCCATTATGGTATTTGACCATGGATGTATTATGGTCTCCCCTAATACATCCATGATTTGAGATATCAAGATGCTACTTGTGCACTATTACATCATCCCAATAATTGACGGGTCACTCATTTGCATAAAGAGAGTTTGATTCATGATTTCTCGTTGACCTAGACGGGGAGAACAGTAATCTTGAGATTCGAGGTCTCGGATAGCTTCTAGACGACATCAGCACTATATTGACCAACCGGATTTTACCGTCTGAGTACCTAGCGCCACCTATAAAAACGTGTATGATGCTGAAGGCATATATCCATATTTAGAAAATATACTTCTTGAACGAAAAAACTTGCTTCTTTTTTCAGAAAAACCCATCCTTATCTCAAGGCAGTGTCTGAACTCACTAAACTTATCGATAGACGAGCCCGATTTCCGCCATATTTCATAAATTTTATCTACCAACTAAGTCCAAGTGGTTATAGATTTCGGAAGGCATTAAATGTGGTCCATAACTACTCAAGTGACGTCATCAAAACGAGAAAACAGGAACTTGAAGCAGAAACAAGAGATGGTATAAAGAAGAAAACGAAATATACCGACTTTATGAATATTCTCCTTCAAGCAAGGGTATGTTGAACTTGCTGTTTAACGTTCATTCGATATCCCACAATTCAGTATATAAATGACGTAACTTCCGGATTATTCATATACTTTGTTACACATACTTTTCAAATTGCATTAACAATTGTGGGCTAAAAATTAATTTGCATAAAATTATTGCTGCGGAAATCACAAGCTATTCACATACCAAATAGACACAAACTAAAACTATATGGTACTGTATGACGTCATAACGTTCAATATTCATGATGATAATACGTTATCCATGTATTAGCTAGCCTTCCTGTACAAATAATGTGTTTTACATGCAAACAGGTTAACAAACGTACACTTCAGTATATAAGAAAATTGATGTCAAACAGTCACAAAAGAGACTGAATCTTTTCCAAAAAATATATATTTTCAGGATGAAGACGGTAAAGGTTTAACAGAGGAAGAAATTCGAGAACAAGTTGATACATTCATGTTTGCAGGTCATGACACGACTGCCAGTGCCATATCATGGTGTCTATATAACCTGGCACGAAACCCAGAACATCAACAGAAATGTCGAGAAGAGATTGATTCCATATTAGACACCAAGGATGGAGACACCATTGAATGGTTTGTAACTTAGTTATTTGAATAACAAATAAAGACAAAAACCGTTTTTGCAAGATAATGCAACAAAGCACAGTACAGCACTGCACTGCACAACACAACCCAACACAACACAACACAACACAACACAACACAGCACAAGACAACACAACACAACACAACATAACACAACACAAC
>NC_135567.1:14507805-14545305 GCF_964340395.1 Glandiceps talaboti | reverse complement strand
CCTGTCTTTCGTTTATGATAATTACTCTGGTCATCAAGGCGTCGGTTTGCTAAGATAAGCATAAACTGAAAGTATTGTTGCTACATATTTGATACAACACTGGTACATGAAAGATATTTAATGGACATTGGTTTAATTATAGTCTCAGTAGGGAGGCGTCTGAAAACTAGGTGCTTCTTCAAGTGGCCAAACAAATACAAATGTATCAGTCCATAGTGCAACACAGACGGCGTTTTATTGATAGAGTTCCATACACTTTTGCAGTATACTGTTTTGGGACATCCAATGTTCACACTATCTTTATCACAGGTAATTTATTATATCGAACGGCAAAAGTTTAAACACAGAACTGCCCTATATAAAGAGGATTATGGCTAATTCATGCAAATGCGGGAAATTCAAACTGCTGTACATTTTTTTCTGTGCTGCGAGAAACACACAGGTCATGTATCATGTACAAATTGTTTGTGAATGTCATAGGATGGCAACTTGATACACAAATTAGTTGAAAATCAATCTGTTTGTTTCATAGAATGAAAAAAAAAACTTTCAAAATGAGACAAATTCCCCTGCAAAGAGCTGTTTAGATTGTGTGTCACTCAGGATTATTCAAATATGCGGCATTGGCATGTGAACAACCCAGATAGGGAATGCTTATATTTTTGGTGATTACTTGCCAGTGAGTCATCACAAGTTCTCCACCTCCAAACATACAGTCAGTCATATGCAAAATAGGGTCCCAGGCACAGGCAGTCGTACCTTTAAGTATTTGACCGTTTTAGAAATCGAAACCTGGATTACCAGAGTTCTATATTAGACCTCCACTTCAACGTATCATCACAGCTTTCGTTGGGGGGGGGGGGGGGTAGGGTTGGCAACTCTGAAACTGAGAAACTCATCTGCGCCCGAGCTGTTGTCATACCGATCGTGAGGAATGTTTTAGCTTCTCACACAACCCTAACATTCTTATTGAGAATTAACAATCAAGGACTACAGAAGTCGATGACAACAATTCTGAAAGCAATATTGTAACTGTCAACAACGTCATCGGTTATGTTGTTGTACGTCATTACATGTGTTGTTCTTTTCTTCATTAGTTCGGATCTGATGAGAAATCTATGCACTGGGCGATAAATCTCCTCCCTCAAGCACCCCATGCAATGCAGCTCTGGATTGGTCCATTTACATCCTGCCTGATGTGCGTCCATCCCAGTACAGTACAACCAATAATAACATCAACAGGTACGTCACTTCCGGAATTGACAAATGCAGTTGCTCGTGGGATATACTGTATATATGCTAATAGCATATAATGCACACCTACATGTCCATTCATCATTGACAGTGGTAGGCATAAAGGGCCGGTAGCCGTCAAAAATATCCGGCTACTTTGATTTTTGCTGGTCACCTTTTCAGGCATGTGTTTTAAAATTGAGCACACTTGTCTAGCACAGTGTACATCGGCTGAGGTTTGTTGATCCGGTTATTGTGTGCGTATTCTGGCAACGGATAATACTTTATTTCGTTATTATGTTTATTTTGCCATAAAAATAAAGGAAATTGGGTTTTGTGATAGTATAATATAACTCTGACACGGGAAATTGCGTGAAAAATGAGCCACTGCAGGCCCAGCCGCAGAGAGCCCCTCAGGAAGTACTCATTTACAGCATTCATATTACAACCAGTAACACTGAAGTAAAGCACTTTCTCTATGTGCTACACTCATTTATAGCATTCATATTACAACCAGTAACACTGAAGTAAAGCACTTTCTCTATGTGCTACACTCATTTATAGCATTCATATTACAACCAGTAACACTGAAGTAAAGCACTTTCTCTATGTGCTACACTCATTTATAGCATTCATATTACAACCAGTAACACTGAAGTAAAGCACTTTCTCTATGTGCTACACTCATTTATAGCATTCATATTACAACCAGTAACACTGAAGTAAATCTCTTTCTCTATGTGCTACACTCCTTTATAGCATTCATATCAAGTGTAAAAGTATACTGTTTCAAATGGTTTATTTACAAGCCCAGCATGTAGCATTTATAATGTGGTCAAATGGAAGCTATAAACGATTGTGGTACATACAGAAAATGCAAATACTTTGGTGTTATGGGTTGTAATGTCATAGAAGGCACGTGTCTACATTAATAATACTAGAAGTATCTTCACTTCAGTAAATAACAACAACTCATAAACTCAGTTTGTGTCACGTAAATCATAAATCAACCATTACCAAACTGTTAAACCACTTTCATACTTTCATTATAGCTCCTAAAGATGAGCTGGTATATGGTATGGTTAAACCATGGTTGGGTGATGGGTTACTAACAAGTAGTGGAGATAAATGGTTCAGAAATAGAAGATTATTAACACCAGGATTTCATTTTGATATTTTGAAACAATACGTTCCTGTCTTTAATGACTGTGCAAAGATCATGATGGTAAGTTTTTAGATGCGGTGACGCGATTCACGGCTGTTCGAATGCGAGTATTGTGTACGTTAGGCCGGAGTAAACAAACACAACAAACGTACGGTGTATGTCATGATTGAGGGCGCTCAAATGTGTGTGTGATTTTACAATATTAATAATATGTGAAATTAAAACAAAAAAATCATCAGTTATGCCATTACATATAATTGGATAGCTTATACATGGGATGATGCCATGTCACACAGCTGGTGTATCAAAACCACAGCCTGTGTATCAAATACATGGCTGTTTATCAAAACACAGCTGGTGTCAAAACACAACTGGTGTGTCAAAAACACAACTGGTGTATCAAATACACAGCTAGTGTCTCAAAACCACAAACTGTCTATCAAATGCACCGCTGTTTATCAAAACACAGCTGGTGTCAAAAACACAGCTGGTGTATCAAAAAGAATTTGGAACTACACAAGTTATATACTAGTATTTGAATGAGGAACAAATTCAACTATCCTGTATTGCACCATAAGAGTAATGCCGAAACCAGGATTCGAACCTCGGGTATTCATGGGGGGGGGGGGGTTGTTGCGGCAACAACGCACTGTCCTGACCACTAGACGATCACGGCCATTTAACCAGCTGACTTGTAAGCTTACATGATCGCAAATTCATATCAAGGCGACCAAAGCATTTTAAAGACCAGAGTTTTAATCCCAGGTTCTCACATTAGTATTATTTTATTATCTATCAGGGGAGTGCCATAGTGATTACAAAGTTCCATATTTTGTTCCTCGTCACTGTTTTTTTCTATAACCATGCCAAGAAACGTTTTTACACTAAATTTTAACCCTAGTCATAACTATGCTTCAAGTATCAGCATCAAATTCTTTTCTTTGATTTTACTAATTATCTAATTTTTTCATAAGTTGTCAAGCTTTTTATCTTGTTTTTGTTTTATTTATATATTTATTTATTTATTTATTTATTTTTTTCTTGTACCTTTATAATCATGTAATTGTATTATCAAATGTCTGTCTCAGGATAAATGGGAGAAGTTAAGCCAACAAGGGTCGATAGAATTGTTGGAACATGTTGGTCTTCTGACCTTTGATAGTTTATTGAGATGTATTTTTGGACAACAAAGTGACTGTCAGCTGGGGTAAGTGTTTCTATGGTTTGTGTATGGTCCAAATTGATTGACAGCAAACATCTAAATCCACCATCTTGAATGACGCATTTTAGGAAGCATAGCATTTTCAATGATGAATTATGGGAAACAGAGCATATCTGCTATCTTCAATACTGCATTATGGGAAACATAGCATACCTGTAATTTGCAATGAGGCACTATAGGAAACATAACATAGCCGCCATTTGTAATGACGCATTGTGGGAAACTTATGATACCCGTCATCCTCAATAATGCATTATGGGAAACATAACATTCCTGCCAACTTGAATTATGCATTGTGAAAGACATGGCAAAGTTGTATTGATAACCATGATTTAGTTTTGAAAATTGCATACTTTTTTTTCAGGAAAACACATCCTTATCTCAAGGCAGTATCTGAACTCACAAAACTAGCCGAGGAAAGAGCCCGCTTTCCGCCATATTTCGTCAATTTTATCTACCAACTAAGTCCAAGTGGATATCGATCCAGGAAGGCATTAAATGTGGTCCATAACTACTCAAGTGACGTCATCAAAAAGAGAAAACAGGAACTTGAAACAGAAACGAAGGATAACATCAAGAATAAGACAAAATATATCGATTTTATGAATATTCTTCTTCAAGCTAGAGTAAGTTGAACTAGCTATTTATATACAATATACCCACAAGTCAGTATTTGACTGACGTAACTTCCGGTATCTGCATATGTTATGGTACACGCATTTTCCATTTTCAATGACAATCTTGGGATAAAATTGATTTGCATAGAATTATTGAAACGGAAATCACAAGCTATAGGCATACTATACTACAATAGACACAAAGTAAATCTATACGGTTTATCATATTACTAATAAACTATCGAGTGGATGCTGATGCAGTGACACTCACAGTAGAGCACTAACTCCTACACAGCGTTGTCATAAAAAATTTGACCTCGACAATTACAAAATAACACTATATGATCGATGACACACAATTGCCCTATAGGGCAAAGTATGTCTAGTTGAGCTACTCTATTGGGCATTTTTGTTGTCCTATAGGAAAACACATGCCCTGTTGGGCAACCGTACGGGGTATTTTTTTGGCTCTATAGAGATCAATATACCAAATGTGCCCTTGTGAGCAATACTTGCTGGAATCTAAATAATTTGACAGAAGCTCAAAAAAACAGCTTCTAGAAGTCTGCAACTAGCTGTGTACCTCTCACAAACTGCAAAATGGAGTGTTAAACCATTTGCTGCAACTTGCTGTAAGACTTATGCAGATCCCATAATGCATCTGAATTGTGACCGTATGTATTAGATGTAGTCAAAGGTGATGAAACACTGTAAAAATTTATATACTATGTAATTTCAGGATGAAGACGGTAAAGGTTTAACAGAGGAAGAAATCCGAGAACAAGTTGATACATTCATGTTTGCAGGTCATGACACGACTGCCAGTGCTATATCATGGTGTCTATATAACCTGGCACGAAACCCTGAACATCAACAGAAATGTCGAGAAGAGATTGATTCCATATTGGACACTAAGGATGGAGACACCATTGAATGGTTCGTAATTTAGTTATTTGAATAACAAATAAAGATAAACACCGTTTTTTCCTTTGTCTTAGTTGTCTTAGAACACCGTGTAAATACCAAGATAAAACAACACAGCAAACCAAAGCACAACACAACACGACACAACACAACACAACACAACACAACACAACACAACACAACACAACACAACACAACACAGCATAGCATAACATAACATAACTTTACAGACGGTTTTATAGCTTCAGATTGAAGTCAACCCTCCATTATCTTTTAGGGATGACATTAGTAAACTAACATACCTGACGATGTGTATGAAGGAAAGTCTTCGTTTCAATCCCACTGTACCCTTTATTGGAAGACGTCTGTCTAAACCAATGAAATTCCCGGACTTGAATGTCACCCTCCCAGCAGGTTAGTGGAGAACTTACCCACTGTGTGCAGTCACCGGGTCATTTTGACTTAGTACAGACACCAGGACACTTTGAATGTGTGCAGTCACCTGGCCATGTTGACTGTGTACAGTCACTGTGCCATTTTGACTGTACAGACACCTGGCCACTCTGACTGTGTGCCTTCACTGGACCACATTGACAGTTTGCAATTATTACAATTTTTTTTAAATGTGAAATCTGAGCAAGTCTACCTTTGGAAATTTAAACAACTGCTTATAACCTTCACAACTGATCAACTTTCATATGTTGCCTCATAATAAATTCCTCTTTCTTACTTTCATTCTGCCCTGCAGAAGAGTGAAGTAGTTTACACGGTAAAATTAGTCCAGTTGAAAGTTACACTTTTGCATATAGGTACACAGTGAATGACCTTTAACCTTATATACTTTCGTACTCCTTATTAGGTGAATGGGTGGGAGTTGTGTCCATTGGTCTCCATGCCAACCCAGCTGTTTGGGACGATCCAGAGTCTTTTAACCCTCTGAGATTTACTCCAGAAAACTGTCAATCAAGGTCACCATACGCATTTGTGCCGTTCTCGGCTGGACCAAGGTTTGTACAAATTTATTTCGTACATCTTAAACTTAAAGGAAAAGTTCAGTCAGACTTATTTCTACCTTTAGTACACTTGTAGTGATTACTGCTATCAACTTAAAGGAAAAGTCCAGTCAGACTTATTTCTGTCTTTAGTACACTTGTATTGATTACTGCTATCAACTTAAAGTAAAAGTCCAGTCAGACTTATTTCTACCTTTAGTACACTTGTATTGATTACTGCTATCAACTTAAAGGAAAAGTCCAGTCAGACTTATTTCTGTCTTTAGTACACTTGTATTGATTACTGCTATCAACTTAAAGTAAAAGTCCAGTCAGACTTATTTCTACCTTTAGTACACTTGTATTGATTACTGCTATCAACTTAAAGGAAAAGTCCAGTCAGACTTATTTCTGTCTTTAGTACACTTGTATTGATTACTGCTATCAACTTAAAGTAAAAGTCCAGTCAGACTTATTTCTACCTTTAGTACACTTGTATTGATTACTGCTATCAACTTAAAGTAAAAGTCCATTCAGAATTATTTCTGCCTTTAGTACACTTGTATTGATTACTGCTATCAACTTAAAGGAAAAGTCCATTCAGACATTTCTACCTTTAGTACACTAGTATTGATTATTGTCTATTTAGTAGACTAGACTACTGATATCAAATTAAATATCATTTTGGGTTATACAAAAGCACCCCAGTAACTTACTTAACTTTGAAATCTAGCCAGGAAACTTCACTTTACTTGACACGTGGTCAGCCATTTTGGGGATTTCCTGCAAGGGTTTATGGGAAAACATCTTATGATGGTATCACAAATGACATCACAGATACCCTAATCTCTTAGTCTTCGCAAAGTGTCTTGTCATAGAACTATCTTCATTTGACACCTTTGACAAAACTTGCTATTTTGTTCGTTTGTTTGTTTGTTTTATCTTTCAGGAACTGCATTGGTCAAAATTTTGCCATGAATGAAATAAAGGTTGTGGTTGCTTCTACGCTGCGAAAATTTGAGCTGACAGTAGACAAAAGTGTTCCTCTTAAACGTCTAAACGCCATCGTGATGAGAGCTGAACACGGATTACACGTGAATCTTAAGCCTAGACAGTGATTGTAGGCAACGTAGTTTAAAGTGGCACACGCTGACATTATAAACATTTTTATTCGGGTGAAAAAACTTGATTCAAAACTTTGATTCAACTATCCTTAGTACAAGGATGTCCATTCATGCCTTCACACTGCTAATAGCGTATACGTAGTTAGAGGGTCTCACTCAGTATACAATATGACGTCATCAAATCATTTACATATTATAATTATGCAAGAATACCAGGATTGCGTTCTTTCAATAGCAAATGATGGTTAAATATGCTTCAGTAATTAGAATACAACAAGCTATTTTTTATATGTAGCTAAAATACCACACACACGCACACATACATAAACACATACACACACATACATAAATACATACATACATACATACATACATACATACATACATACATACATATATACATACATATATACATACATAAATACATACATACATACATACATACATACATACATACATACATACATACATACGTACATACATACATACATACATACACACACGCACACATACATAAACACATACACACATGCACACACACATACATACATACATACATACATACATACATACATACATACATACATACATGTACAAACTCAGTAGTGCCGCTCACTACCAGATATTTTCCCGCCAAAAGTTTTGAAAATGTTTGTTTTCCCTAACATTTTGCATTCTATCAAGATTTATTGGGAGTAAACAAATACTGTATGTCAACAAACAAACAAAGTTACATGTTAGGAGATATGGTCTAATTGTTCTGTTTTGTAATTGGGCTAAGTTTTAGCCTGTTGAATCTGCCATTATTAAAGAAATATATTTTTAATATTTCGGACACCCGTTCCTTTGCTTCATTCCTTCACCCGCCCCAATGCTATCTAATTTGCATAAACCTTACATAACTTGGCTTGATCTGCAAGAATTTGCATGAAGTATAAAAATTTGCATAAAGATTCATAACGAGGCAATGTTAACTATTAAAGCTACACTAGCTGTAACAGGAGTATTAATTTTTGATCAGAAAACCAACAATATATTCACTTAAAATTATTCAAATACCAATAATTACACATTGTTATGTTAATTAGAGGTCGAATTTATTTATAAGTAATACAGAAACAGGTCGAAGTTGTGATTCATTTGTGCGCTGAATTTTGAGTGCGGACCTAAAAATCAATTTGATTGGATATATATTGCACTATACTATGTGTACAGCTACACAAATTTGTTTATCCACAATTTATTCAAAATTGTTCTGGATGTACGCTATTATGAGTAAGTCGTTATATTTTACAAAACAGTCTCAACAATTTTTTCCAGGATAGTAGCAGCTAAGGAAATTTCTATTGCGAAATACTCATAATTATAGGAAAAATCAAGCTTCATTTCACAGGTATCAGTACAAAACTTAAGAACTATTTCGTTCCTCAATTTGCTATATTCTGGTGACCAGAAAAACGAAAGATTGCATAGTTTGGACACTGCGCAGAAGCGGTTTTGGACCAGAAGTAACTAGCCATTATGATTCAATACATAACCTCTCTGAGCCCCCTTGTAATTGTCCATCCTGCATTTTCTGTGTTCTCGCTGAACAAGATAAGAGGTACATAACCTAGCGTCATGTGACTAGGGTAGCTCAATGTACTTGTTATTGGCCTGTCCAATTTTTCTGGCAACATTAGAAGCATCTACTAAAATAGAAGAAATATTAGTTACCCCCTCCCTTCCCTCGGGAGCTCGAGATTACCAATCTAACAGTACCAATTACTTATCAGACTAAGTGATAAGACGGGATAAGAGTTCGTTCACACCAACAATGTATTAACAGTTACCCATGTCATCAGAGCAAAGTTCATCGAACTTTTAGACGTTGTCCTCAGTACGGGGTCCTTGATGGAGTCCTCGGTCCTCGGGGATATTCATTAAAGGGACACACAAGCGATTTGAGACATTTTTTGTCTATGAATAAAAGACTAATCTAATACTCGTATAGTATCATAATCATATTGATATGTGTATTGAAATGACAATAAATCTCAAATATCTCTAAGATTCTGATGTCAACGGTAATTTTTGGGTGTACCCAAAAATTATGTCATTCAATCATTCACTTTCTTTGCCTAACTGCATTGCGAGTGATCTCACCGCTACAAGAACAGTTATTCGGATAGTCTAATAGCATTTGCAATTCTACAAAAATAAAACAGAAAAATTCTCACATATGGCGCTCATGTCCCTTTAATATCTAAATCTATGAACAGATGACGTAATGACTTGACAGATTGACAAGATATCTGTAGATTGAAACAGCCGTCTTTGGTGGCGCCCTTGTTTAACTTTTGGCTGGGTATAGGGAATAGTATCTGTCAGTTGAAGGGATTCCGTCGCTGACGCAATTAATATGTGGACGCCAACAGTTACAACGTTTAGCGGTCTCGTCGTGCCGTTCCTAATATTGGTGGCTTTAGTCCAAATTGTTATTTCACTTGCCAAGTCTATGGGTAAACGATGGAAAAGCGAGGCAGCGTTTTCAGAATTTCCTACTTTTGCCAGGAACGCAGTGCTTGGTAACATTCATATGGTATGTACGTGTATAACTTTACAGTGTACTCACATAGAGTTCAAAGGTCAAATAGATAAAACGTTATTGGGAGGCATGATGTTTGTATATATTAGTACTCATCTCTCTCCAGCTTAAACATTACTATTCCCACCCACACCCACACCCCCACCCCACCCCACCCCATTTAGTGGACAGATTTATAAACCATTGTTCGAGTATAACATTCCTTGGCAATATCAACGTACTTTGCATAATGTATTCAAGTTAAGTGTCGTAATGTCAGTTTTATTAATTTTTGTACGAAAAGTTATTCATCTACCTGAAGAAAAAAAATCTTCAGCCGGGGGGGGGGGGGGCGTTCAGGATGTGCCATACTATGGGGTATATGTACTAGTATTACATCGCCTAAAATGAGAATACAGATTTTGGGAGATTGGTCTAATATAGCACAGAGAGATAAGTTTGTCTGTGGTGACATAAATTCTTAAAGTAACGAATCGGTAGTAGAGTGATACCTAGCTATGTAATCAAACAGTTATTGGTTGAAATGCAACACACACACAGTAAATAATTCGCTACTGTAGGGTCAACGCATTCTCGCAAACCAGAGTTGTTATGTCTTCCGCGAACTTCGAAATAACGAGACCTGCACATTTTGAACGGTGCCGTAAAAGAAGCCGAATTTTGCGACGATGTTGACGGCACGTTTTAGATGGTGCCGTAAACGAGGCCGTGGTTTTACGACGATGGGTCAACGACCTTTGCACTGTTTCTGACATATATCGGCATCTCTCGACACTACTATCATACAGCTTGTGACTATGCATTTATGTAAGGAATGTGTTCGTCATGCCTCCCCCCCCCCCTTCCCAAATTCCTGAAGGATATGTCTATATATATTAATCACGTTGGTAAGCTTAAAGGAGGACGCACTTTCAGGAAATAAAGTTATTTTGATAAAATTTGATTTGTAGAGAGTCATTTCATGATTTTCCACCACATAAGCTTCACATGATTGCCAAGAAACACTAAAGTAAAACTCTTATTTTATATCCATTTTTTTGAGCAATTGGTCACTTTTGCCTAAATGGACTTAAAATTTAACATATATACATATGTATTAGATGGACAATGAATATTCATGAACTCCTAACTGCTTATTACCTTTAGATAAATAGCCATGAATATTTTATTCCGTCTGAATAAAGCAAGATATTGGGGAATCATAATTGATATAATTAAATCGCTGCAAACTTAATTTATGAAAAATCGGAAGAGAAATGGCGGCTTCGAATGTTTTGACTTATATCTTGCATATCACAGAATCAATGACGTAGAAGCACGTTGTCGTGACGTAGAACAACCAGGGTATGAATTTCATATTTTTGTTTAAACTGTGCTCAACGTGGCTTGCGTGTACGTCGAATAATTGTTATTGTTCTTTTTTTCTCTCAACAGTTTGGAAATAACGAGGAAGCATTTGCATGGCTTGTAGAACAACTGCAAGGGTGCCCTCACGGGTTTCAGATATGGCTCGGTCCATTTATGTCATGTCTGGCCTGTATCCATCCCAGTACAATACAACCTATATTATCGTCATCAGGTACGTCACTTCCGATTTATGAAGTATCTCACTGTACAAGAGGGCGCTGTCAAAGATATACAAATTTGGTGCTGGTTGCGTACTTTACATACAAAAAACTGCCCAAATTATTTCTACCTTTAGCACACTTGTGCTGTTGTCAACTAAACTATGATTTTGGGTGATAAAATAGCACAGATTTGTAATTTATTGAATTTAAAATTTTGAAAAGAAGTCCTATTCCACTTGTAAAATTTTCGGCCATTTTGGGCATTTTCTGCAAGGGTTTGTGGGTAAATCTCGGGTGATGACGTCACATCTATCACAATCTCTTCGTCTATGGGGCATTCTCTGTGTTTGTCTTTGTAAATGTGTCGCTAAGGTAGCTTGAGTTTTGTATGAATCTCATATTTTCATTAACGTTATATGTTACCATGGTTACAACTTGAACATTGTTGGCAACATTTATTTCAGAGCCCAAAGATGAATTGACGTATGGGTTTGTCAAACCATGGCTGGGTGATGGATTGCTGATCAGTAAAGGAAGTAAATGGTTCAGAAATAGAAGATTATTAACACCAGGATTTCATTTTGATATTTTGAAACAATACGTTCATGTCTTTAACGACAGTGCAAAGATTATGATGGTAAGTTTCTTGAATACGCGAGATTCTTCCTTTGTATGTATGTATGTGTGTGTGTGTGTGTGTGTGTGTGTGTGTGTGTGTGTGTGTGTGTAGGTCGGCAGGTGGATGTGTGGATGAATGGATGGGTGGATGAATGGATGGGTGGATGGGTGGGTTTGAGTATCCCTAGTTACGCATGTAGCGTGGGACCCCTAGATACGTATGTCGATGTTAGACGACCGTCTTAAGTCTTTCATCAGTTGTGTTTTCTGAACTTTTTCATGCAATTTCTGTCTGTCTGTCTGTCTGTCTGTCTGTCTGTCTGTCTGTCTGTCTGTCTGTCTGTCTGTCTGTCTGTCTGTCTGTATGTATGTATGTATGTATGTATGTATATGTAATTTCTGTATGTATATGTAATTTCTGTATGTATATGTAATTTCAGGAAAAATGGGAAAAGTTAAGCCAGAAGGGATCAATAGAATTGTTTGAACATGTTGGTCTTCTGACCTTTGATAGTTTATTGAGATGTATCTTTGGACAACAGAGTGACTGTCAGCTGGGGTAAGTATTTTTAGAATACTAGCTTAATATATTTCATGGTCGATCTTGGCTCTGTTCTCCCAAAATGCTAGGGAAAATGACATTTAATAATAATACAGATCTGTATTCATATCATAACTCAATAAATAGCAAAAGTCTGAATCTGCAGTACTTAAAGATACAAATGACTGCACATGCGTGGATTTATTCCAGCAGACAAATGAATACTGCGCATGCGTGAACCCATTACAATTAGCATAAAAACAAAATTACATCACGCTTGGTTTACTGAAGTTGGTATGAAAGAAAAATAGTGTAATTAAACTAAATGACACATCTAACACCGATTACAACTGCTGCCATCAGACCTTGGACAAACAGAACCTGTTAATAGAGAAAGTATAAAACAACTCAGTGTATTAGATTAATAACACTTGGTAGAGCATGTTGGAAGGACAGAATCTTGTATTACATTCCATAATTTGATAAGAACCGATTTATGCAGTGATATGCAAATTTTCAGACTAATTTATGTTAATTTATTTCGTTTCAGTAAAACCCATCCGTATCTCAAGGCAGTGTCTGAACTCACAAAATTGATCGAGGAACGAGGACGATATCCGCCATACTTCGTTGATTTTATCTACCAGATCAGTCCAAGTGGTTTCCGATTCAGGAAGGCCAAAAATCTCGTTCATAACTACTCAAGTGGCGTCATCAAAAAAAGAAAACAGGAACTTGAAGCAGAAAAGAAAGAAAGTTTAGATAACAAAACAAAATATATCGACTTCTTGGACATTCTTCTTCAAGCGAGGGTAAGTTGAACTGGCCAATTTTATGACGTCACAGCTGATAATGATATGACTGTAGGGTTGTATGTCGCCACCAGGTGGCAGGGTGGGAGAGGACACCCCGCGTAGGGTCTTGCAGCTAGCTACATCAGCAGATTCTTGAGTGAACAGAGAGTCTTATTTCTCTGCCTGTTTTTTGTATTTCTCTCAAGATTTGCTGTAGAATGGTTTCTTATCCATCCTACATTAAGTCACAACTCTGTACGTCTTTCACAGGTGCGTTAACACATTATTTATAGAGTTTACTGTGTAGCATTTTGAACTCTAACTTGATCGTTTGAATATTGCCTCCAAAAGTTAGCGTAATAATGACGCCATGATGTGTTCAATTCGGCTGATGCATGTTGTAGTTTGAGATACTTTGTACTTGTAACTTTAGCGATAGTTTCCAGATGATGATTACGATCGAGTTTCTTTTTCATTGTAATGAGTACTTTTAGAAAGTCTATTGTATTTTTGCACAGAGTTTCATGTCCGTTTTGCCAAAGGACATTGCCTAGTTCTGAATCATTGTACTGTTATACCGCCACCTAGAGGCAAGTCAATTATATAAGTTTTGCACCATTTCATGTATCTTAATTAGCATATCTGTACTTACTTGATGAATCAAGTTTATACTGAGAAATTTATCTTTAAAGTCTATATATTATTTTGTCCTTTGTATATTTTATTTTAAGCAGATTCCATTTAACTAATTCTTGAGTGACCAGAGAAACTTGGCTCTCTGTCTGTTAATTGTATCATATTTAAATTTTTGAAACTAAATGAATTCAACAAAAATGTTGGCGCCCCAGAAATTTCAATTGCCATGTGAATACGAGTGAAAACTGCACTAATGCTAAACCATTTTGAAATTAAATTATATATGATTTTTGCACACACTTCAATCTGTGAGGATTTCTGTCAAGTCTAACTTTTTGTCACAAAGATGAAGACAGAATGTACATTTTTATTTTCAGGATGAGGATGGCATGGGCTTAACAGATCAAGAAATCCGGGATGAAGTTGACACATTCATGTTTGAGGGTCATGATACGACTGCCAGTGCCATATCATGGTGTCTATATAACCTGGCACGAAACCCAGAACATCAACAGAAATGTCGAGAAGAGATTGATTCCATATTAGACACCAAGAATGGAGACACCATTGAATGGTTCGTAATCTTATTTGAATAATACAGAACAAACCAGTGCATATTTTGCCTGAATAGTGCTAGACTCGTACACCAGTCCTGGGGAGCATCACTATTAGCTGTTTTGTATCGCAATAACACGGAGCATCCGGCAAATGATTAGTTCTATGCAGTCAATGAGGGCCCCCAGTACAAAGATATCCTAGTACAATTATGCAGTATATATCGGTACATACAAGACAGCTAATAGCGATACTCCCAAGGACTGGTGAGAGAGTCTAGCATAGTAACTGAGCTATGTCATACTCCAGTAACCAACCCTGCAGTCATAAGAAGTGCCACAATGGTGCTTACCACATAAGAAAAATAAGGTGGCCAGAGAATATGGCTAAAACAATTCTGTGAGTTCTTAACTGTATGTGATCTAAAACAAAGTTAGCAGAAAGCTTTAACTGGTTGACGATGCAGCCAACTTTTGCTGTGAAACCCTGGGAAATTATCATTCTAGAAGAGGCTATGGAACACAACTATCATGGCGCTCACTTCTGGTCCAAATGAGTCCCCTGAACAGCACCCCTAGTGGCCAAATTATATAATCTTTTGTCTTTCTGATAGTCAGAATATAGTGAATTGACTACCAGGAATGTAAAGATTGGAGTTACAATCAGTTTCTACTATCTTTTAGGGATGATCTAGGAAATCTGCCTTACTTGACGATGTGTATCAAGGAAAGTCTTCGCTTCAATCCCACAGTACCTTTTATTGGAAGACGTCTGTCCAAACCAATGAAACTTCCGGAATTGAATGTCACCATTCCAGCAGGTTGGTAGAGAATACTTGTCATCGGAAACAGAAATGTATTCAGAGCTAGGGGGTCAAATCTTGGAAGATTACATTCAACTTGGTTTAAGGTCAACAACTTGATGACATTTTGCCTGCAAGATCTTAGATAGTCGTTGGCCGCACTCATAATTTTCCTCTCGGATGGAATTTTAACAGCGCCATCAATGATCTTAACTTTGAATATTATTCAGTTGTTGGGACCTTTTGTCTTTAAATGGAAACATAGTTTTCTCTCTACTTTATTTTTCTGCACAAAATGTAGATTAGAAAATATCCTGTTTAACCAACAGCAGTTTTAGTTTAAAGACGAGAGCCGCCATCTTGTTGACCAAATATGGAAAGTAGTCCTCTGTATGACATCACACATCGTGACCTTTAACCTTCACATGATTTCATATCTGTATTTAGGAGAATGGATTGGGATTCTAATTGTGCTCCTCCATAGAAATCCTTACATTTGGGATGATCCAGACACCTTTGACCCACTCAGATTTACACCAGAAAATTCCCAGTCTCGGTCACCGTATGCATATGTACCATTCTCGGCTGGACCGAGGTTTGTATGATTTATATAATTTACCTGGCTTGTTTTATGAGGGCAATCACTGCAAACAGCTTTATCCTATTCTAAATTTTCTTGAAGTACACTCATCGTCCAATGCAGTGCTGCTTATTTGTCGACAAACACAATATATGACGTCACTTATAACTATATAAGCTCTTACCCATCTCAAGTTCTGACCATTCAATTGAATATGGCTCATTTACATGATGTCAGAGTTCACTGAATGAACAAGTCTTGCATAAGTTATTCAAATTTCTGCCCAGAAACAAATTTGTGTTTGAGAAACCTTAGTTACTGACTAGATTTTTGTAGCGTGGGACCCCAAAGCACAATTCTGTGAAATGCATGACGGCTGCACTTTATCTGTGTTAATATAAATGCTGCCACAAAATTCGAGGGTTATAAAATTTGAAGTATTCATGGTTTTTATCCTGAGAAGAAAATATGCCAAAACTTCCCCATTTCTTCCTTGCCTTCTTCTCCTTCTCCTCCTCCTCCTCCTCCTCCTCCTCCCAATTCTTCCATAATAGTTAATATCAAGTCTTGGAAATATCTTCAAAATACATGTTACTTTGTTTCATAAGTTTTCAAATTTATGTTTAGGCCCATTTCTTTTATTCATTTGTTTGTTTTCTCGTACAGGAACTGCATTGGTCAAAACTTTGCTATGAATGAAATAAAGATAGTTGTTGGTTCTGCACTTCGTAAATTTGAGCTGACGGTAGACGAGAGCATTCCAGCCAGACGTGTCAGTGCTCTCATAATGCGTGCTGAAAATGGGTTGCATGTGCATCTGAAGCCGAGAAAATGATTATAGACAGCCTACAGCATTTACCGCCAAAATAGCATGACCAAAGTTATAGCATTTTGATATAATTTTAACACTAATACAAGCAAACACAATGATTTAGACAACTTGAATGTCCTTTAATGTGCTCACTACCCAGAATTTTCCTGCCAAAACTTTGTGAACAATTCACTGCTTTTTTAAATGTAATTTTCAAATCTCCATTACCTCATTATCATAGTAATAATCATTATTGATAAATCCTTATCAAATGTTTATGTGAAATGAGTTAATTTGCCCTATTTTGTGTAAATGTAGGGGGTACAATATTTGTCAATATATGTTTGTCAATCATGCACTACAAAAAACTGAGCAGACCACTAGATGAGAGAGTTCTGCCAGACATGTCCATGCTGATAACACATGCTGAGTAAAAATGGCATGGGTTGCACATGTTTTAGACTGCAAGATACCTTGTGTTTTTCAGCCCTGTCAGGCTGAGAATTGGCTAATACTGAACATGGCATGAATGTCATATCTTACAGACTAGTAGTACAGACATGAGTGCTGGCCGATAGTGTGGCATGAATGTCATAGCTTGTAGTACAGACTAGACGTGAGTGGTAGCTGATAGGTGGCACAAATGTTGTATCTTACAGACTAGTAGTAGTAGTAGTAGTAGTAGTAGTACATGTAGTAGTACAGATGTGAGAGTTGGCTGATAGCCTGGTATGAATGTTGTATCTTGTATGTTGTATGTTGCCTCTTTTACGGCACTGTCCCAGATGCACCATCAAGATTTTTCACTGTGTCGCAGTAGAATATCAGCTCTGGTTTGTGAGAGTGTTGTGTACCACCCCATCCCATAGTACTGTTGCTTACCAAAATGTGGAGTGCCAGTAACGATGAATATTTCAATCAAGTTGTTTCGAAGAACGCATAAAGAAAACACTTTCATCAAATAAAGAAAACACTTTCATCAAACAGAATTTTGTGAATTGAATTTACTTTTATTTACATTTAAGAAAATTATTATACATTTACATAGTGTCATGGTTTGGCTATAAAGTACATCTTTTAAAAATAATATGTTAATTAACACATTAATATGATAATTAATGTGTTAATGTGATAATTGCCACATCAGTATGGTAATTATTATATTGATATGGTAAAGTATTAATATGTTAATTAACATAAATATGGTAATTAATGTATTGATATGGTAATTACCACATTAATATTGATTTGATAATTTAGTATTCAAATAATGGCACAATACATCGTTCGACATATACAACATGTGATGTATAACACAACAGTACATATCACCCCTAAATCTAGCATAATTTGATTCGTTCCTTTGATATCCAATAAAGAACCAGCACGTTCCATTTAAGAATAGGGGTACGCATCTACATTAATATTTTCTTTTGTTTTAAAAAGGAAGTAATGTATTTCAAATTTTTACATGATTACAAAAAAATGGAAACAGAACTACAAATTGTCGGATTAAAATTTAGTGCATGATTGTAAAGAGAACAGCGCCATCTACGTGAATTTTAAGAAAGGTTACATAATTATTTCATGATAGTCTTCTGTTCTTGCTGTCCAAAAATTCTACTTTTGACTAAAATCTAAAAGGAAAGTTTCGTTTTCGAGAATAAATGTAACTACATTCAGCATATCAAAAAAATTTATACCATTCTCGGTTATTTTCTGATAGTTATTGTTTGATACTACTGTGGAAAACAAGCTATCGTCAAAACTAAGATAGACATAACCTAAAACTAGTGTATTGTTGCTAGTCTCGGTTACCCAGACTCTCATCATTGGGGCACTGTCTACGAGACCTCCCCAACTGAGAGGCTGGGGAAACGAGATTCCAAGTCGCCCACGCAGGAAGTAGCTATTAGAGCAGTGCATGCTGGGAATACTTCATGTCCAACATTGTAGGCTAAATGATTTAGGTACTTTCACGACAAGTTATCACTTCTCAAGCGAGTGATACATCTAAATTCAAACAAACAGGCCTTGTAAGCCCATTTTTTATGACTAGGAAGAAATGTACTGTGTGACCGGGTAGGGTAGTTGAAACGTGGTTTCCCAAGACTCTCGTCTGGGTGGTCTCGTAGAGCCCCAGCAGTGAGAGTCTGGGTAACCAAGACTATATTGTTGTATGTGGTAGATTACACAAATAGGTGATAGCAGTGCCCTGGTTATGAGATTATAATCAGTTATATAGTCTCGGTTACCCATACTCTCGCCTTTGAGGGGGCTACACCCTGCTGGGGGGTTTAGCCCACAACGGCAAGAGTCTGGGTAACCGAGACTATCAGTTATCAAAATAGTGTAAATACTGAATGAGGTTGAATGTGTGGACACTGAAGGACAACACGCTATCAGAGACGCCAACCTGCTATGAGTGATTCCATCACTGTCTGTCAACAAGTTGCAATGATAGTTTTACAACACTGGTAATCCAGCCTTTGGTTTACTAAGATAGACACAAACTAAATCTGTTGTTCTTCAATGTGGTAGATTACACAAGTGGACGATAGCAGTTCCTCTGTTGTGTGATTCTAATCACCCTGTGATCAAGATAGTGTAAAGATTGGAAGTCCCAAAACAGTATACTGCAAGTTCATGGAACTCTGTCAATAAAACTGCGATGCCTCCCTACTGAGACTATAATCAAACTAATAATAACTATAATAATTCAATAACTTATCGTTGTATATTAGGTTGTGTCTATCTCAGTAAACCAAAGACTCAATCACCAGAGGAATAATTTACATCTATTTTAGTTTTTATAGTTGGGTTTCTAGTAGTACTGAGTCACATGTACAGTAATTTTAAAACATAGTTATCGGGTAAAAGAATATAAATGGATGGATAAACTTTTCCTGTGTTATTTTACAAAACACTACAAATCGGCAATTTCTTAGTTTTTAAAACATGATAATACAATCCCCGATTAACTTCAAATAAGCAATCCTGACAAGTAACCCATTTCATCTCTCTCTCATTGTACTATTAAATATAAACTCTCTTTTCCACAACACTGAGGGCGCTGATGACATGACGCCCATTTATTACCATAACTATCCCACCTGTCACGTGACAGGAATTTTCTTTTGATTTAATATAAGGAAATATTTTGTCTAAAACAATGAATTTACATAAATATCAATATTATGCTATATACTTGACTTCTAGTCTTGGCATTCTATACAATTTTGCTTCAGTCATGGACAATAATGTTTTCGTTTTATACGCATTGATAAAAAAAATCACAAGAGTGTTTCCTTATTTCTAGGATTGGCATTACTTTGCACAAACTACTAGGTATTTGATAAAAAAAGTAGTGCCGTAAAGTTTGCTTTAAAGTGACCATATGGATAACAAATGGGTATATATTCATTTTGAATTTTTAATTCATAAAACAATTCTATGTTTTCATATAAAAAAATACAATGTAAACCAACATATACTAAATCATTATTTGTAACTCAAAACATTGAAAAATGTTTCAAAACATCTAATTTGTCATTGTACGAACAATAACAAACTTTTTACACATTTTTGTTTAGCTTTTTTTGAATTTACTGAGTTACAAACACGGTTTTGATCGATGCTGTTTCATATTGTTTTTTTCATGTTGGAAAATATAGCAGAGTTGTCATAAAAATTACAAAAATCCAAAATAAGTATCGATTTGTCATCATTATTTTCACTTTAAAATGTAAATAAAAAACTTATAACTGCTTCTGAGTTGTAATATATTAGTAAAAGCGTTTCAAAGCATTCTGGGTAATAAAGTCTTGGCAAACAATTTGATTGGCTATGTTCTGGGTAATAAAGTCTTGGCAAACAATTTGATTGGCTATGTTCTCAATATTGTTTATACGTAAGAGGAATTGTGACCTTTGACCTTTTAAGGTTCTCTAATCATAGCAGCGTCTCTCAGGGTATAATCAGAGGAGGCTGGAAGGGTCTCACGTGACACCCATGTGACCGTTTCGCGATAGAGCATACGCTGATGACCTCGGTGAGTACCTCATTCTTTTAACCGTTTTATTCCCATTTGCGTCATTAGTCTTTCGTTCAGACGATCACTATTTTTTAAAATGACCATTACAAGTGTCATGCAACATGGAAATCGTGTTTTCAGTATGTTTAGTGTATCTAAAACGAACACAAACTTTGGTACTCGACAAGTCAATGTTATCGATATCTACATTTCCGGGGTTTTCACCTGGGTCGTTTTAACACAAAATTATGTTTCTATGTATGCTTTTGTCACTTTTCTATTAATTACCGTCATGAATTTCATGGTTCTGCAGGGATCTTCCCAATACCCCACTTTATAATGTGCGTAAATTGTCACTACTTTTTGTTGAATTTCGATGTTTTCAAGATGGCGACCCATTGTGCGTGCATATAACACGCAAAGTGGCTTGGCTATTGACGGCTGTCCTACACTTGCTGGCCGGACGTATTTATTGACACTCTCGTGTCGTGCATTGATCGTTACACATAACACTAATCCAATTGTCAGCATTTCCTCTTGTATCCTTAACATTTTGTCCTTTTCACTCTTATCAAGACATTTTCCTGTTTATTTTCAGATTCGTCGCTATCGCTAGTCGATTTGCTGTGCCAAATCTGGACTTTCTTCTGTTCTTCATGTTAGTTGTTACATTTCGTCTCGTATTAAACCATCTCTGTGTTGCCTTCTATAAATGTGTCTTGCTTGTGAGAAAAAGACCTGAATGTAATTTAACGTAAACCCCTTTCCTACCCCCTGATGATAGCTAAAGAAATAATTTAGCTTACATCTTACAAACTAATTGTTAAAAAAATTGATGTACAACAACGTCATGTATTACAAATTTGTATGATAAACAATTGAGACCTCCAAGGCCTATTTTATGTCAAAGCTTTAGTATGTTCAGAAAGCACTCGTATTACCGATTCACATACATAGTGAATATTTTCCTCTTCACATGGCTTTCATGCCAGTCACTCAAAATATCAAATCTCGCCATTCCAGCTCAAAATTACATATATTACATCTACCTTGCTAGTTATATAATATTTCGCAATGCTTATATGATCGAAAATACTCATCATACATTACCACAATTTGCGTAGCCTGAGCACATTTTGCTACATGTATGTTGCCAGACGAGCAAAACCATGTCGGATTAAAATATGCGAAACTGAGAGACTCACACAATGTGTGGCGATATATAACTTTATAATACAAAGGCCAAAGTCTTGTTGTAGTTGTATTTATTTATTTATTTATTTATTTATTTATTTTTTTTATTTTTTTTAGCAAATGTTTGTATTTTGGAAGGTAGACATCTAACGTTTTAGTCAGCTAGACTGAATAAAGTTGAGGAGCTGTACTTGGGACACTGCACTCAAAAATACGACCTGCTTACCCGAGTTGCCTTCATTCTGGTGTCACTATTACACACGATTGCAGGGTGATATCGAATTTGCAAGTTACATGTTACTTGAAAATATCTCAAACATGCATCATATACCCTTTCGTGTAGGGTCAATGATGAAATTGGGTGTGCACGGTGATTTAAATTACAGTAGTAGTTGAGCAAGTTGTGAGAAGCTCGCCTGTTTGCATTGTCACGTCACATCACTTGTCAATGGAGGTCACCTTCGATTCCGGGGCGGGTCACCCACTTTCTACCGCAAATCTTGAGTAGACCTTGTCTATTTCTAACTATAGCCATTTAAAAGTACACAAGAATCCATCTCTTTTGCAAAATTTTGTAAATTTTGTGCGGAACTACAAACGGGCGAAAAACCGGACCGAAATTTTCGACCTTGGCGGGGTCAAGTATTCTTCACGAAAAATCACAGTATTCCTATCAATAATTCCAAAATCGATTCTACTAGCACGGAGGGAGAAATATCAGTCGAAATGTTCACTTTCATAGTATCCAATATGATGAATTATTGTGAAAGTTACGGCGAGTTGATGCCCCAAACTACGCGTACGGCTGGTGACCACTGAGCCAGCCACCATTGTAAACGTACGTTCACAAGCGTACACGATGGAGGCTCACTGCGTAATGAGCTTTCGCAGTTATTTTTACCCATCATGCTCTGCACCCCTTCCAGCCTCCTCTGGGTATAATGTTGACCTTTTATTCCTTGATTAATTTTGCACAGTTTAGACGAAATTTTAAGATTATTAGCGAAATGTGTGATATATCCAGGTTCTAAAATTAGATTGCACTTGGTTACAATGTTGTGCTAGTAAAAAGCAATTACGGTTTTCAACCCAACTCCCCCCCCCCCCCATTGCTGAAAAACAAAATAATGTTTCCCAACCACAGAGGGCGCTTTCTATTATTGTCACTCATCGCTTTTCCTGCACTCTCTTGTAATGCGAATGGGAGAAAAGTAAATTACAAACCCCCATGGGAGGTGTCTATCCTAAAACAGCTATGTACAAGTTCTTTCTTCTTTATTTTTAATGTCACGTGACGACGAAAAGAAACTAAGGGAAAGCGCCATCTATACTTGATATGGAGAAAGTCTTTTACGTTTGACATGCTTCAAGTTCACTGCTGTGCAGTTATTTGCAAATGACACCATTGCTGGCAAGCAAGGCACCACAACTATGCATGTCGTTTACTCTACTAAAATACGTAAAGCTAGCAATGCTACAAGTATAAAAATTAGTCTCTGAAACTAAATTCTATTGAGTTATTTTTTTTTCTTTTTGCCAGATTTTTTCCCCGATTTTTTCCCTGATTTCTTCCCAGATTTCTTTCCTGACTTTCTGCCGGATTTCCTTGCAGATTTAGACGGTGATTTACTACGTCCACGTGCTGAGGCAGATTTACGGCCCTTCTTGTCTTTATCATCCCCTGGTTTCTTCTCGGGTACGACGTACTCCACTCTCTCACCTTGGCACGCTTTCTGTAGAGGAAGGGAATAACAAACTATAGATTTCTTACCAAATATTTTCTGTTTTCATTTCATTCATTCTGACGTCACGTCACGTCACGTCACCATAGTAACTCATAGCCAATCAGAAGTTAGCTCGAGTTTACAAGCATATGATGTCATTAGTCCAATCACAGTAGGCTTACGATAAAACTAAGCACAAGTGAGAATATTAAACCAATCAAATCAACTGACTCATATCCAATCCAAAATGGGTTTGACGACATGTGACTTATTAGACCAATCAAATTACAGTAATTACTCACCTGATTACATTTTCGACACCTATTGGGGGCGCTCATTTCCCCAGAGAAATCGCCCCGGAGACATTCTTTGCAATACCTCGTTCCACAAAACTTGCACATGTACGTCTGCAACAACAACAACAACAACAACAACAAAAGAAAAAACTGTTAGTGTGATGCTAAATTGTGAAAACTCAAATTGTGATTTGTCAGAATTAAATTTAAAGTAATAAACGGATAAAATGTACAACTGTTGACATCAGACCGTAGACGAACGAAGCTTGTTACAAACATGGAAAGTAAACAACTGAATTGGATTAATAACACTTGACTCAACATGTTGGAAAAGCAGAGACTTGCATTACATTCCACCATTTGATAAAAACAGTTTTATTATGGCTGTTTTACATAATATTTCATTTTCACAAACTTGATTAAATTTCCAGTTTCCCTGGCATTTCGTGTACACATAAAGAGGCCATAAAACTGTTCTTATCAAACCACGGTGTGTAATACAAGTCTCTGCTGTTCCAACATACAGAAACAATATAAATACTGAAATATTTTGTTTACTTTCCCTGTATGTAATAGATTCCTTTCGTCCACAGTCTGATGTCAACAGTTGTATTAATTGTTCTACTACCACCTAGAAAAGAAACTTGTCTTGGTGTTTCTTTCTTTCTCCCTTTCGAACCCAACCTGTTCTATAATACATTCTCATTTTCATTTTAAAAATTAAACAAGAAAGAGAAACAGAACATTTGAAAGATGTGTCTAATTAATTTTGAATCTAGTAAAAAATTAAGTATTTTGGGTAATAAATAAAGTCCCAGGACTGGTGCCATAGTAACCACAATTTCGCACGACAGACCATATTTTTTTCCGCAGACTCTGCGGCATACCGATTGATGCCGTAAAGAGGCCTGTGATTTTTACGACAATGGGCTAGCACTGAGAATGAACTATTGTAAACGTAAAGTAGTACTGTAATATGATCCCCCGGTGTGTTGTTTACATTACTGGTAAACGTTTGTTGACATAACCTGCTTGAAGTGTGGTGGTGTTTTGGTTTTCTATTGAGGTAAACAAAACGACCGTAATTTAATATTCTACCACTGGTACAATGACCATTTACATGACTTAGTACTCGACATTCTGACAAACCAAGAGCTGTTGTTTCTTCCACGATACGGTGAAATAAATTTAGCGGTGGTCTCGGACGGTGCCGTAAAAGTGGCTGTGGTTTACGACGATTGTACTCGATGGCTGTACTCGCACTTCACCTAGTGTTTACGCATGACATAGGAGTACCCGAATAGCAAAGGGGTTAGAGATGGGTGGAGGATGAGGAGTGACAGATACTCAAAGAGGAGGACAGACAGACAGACGGACAGAGACAGACAGACAGACAGACAGACAGACAGACAGACAGACAGACAGACAGACAGACAGACAGACAGACAGACAAAGTAACAAAAACGAGCAACAAGAACAGCTAGATAAAATAAATAAATAAATTGCACATTCAGACAGACATAAATGATTGAATACATGACATGAATAATTGAATAAATGACTTTCAGTCTCATTAAAAGTGGACTATTTTTTTTCAGCTGACTGGAAGAATGACTCCAAACGATGCCATCCATTACATAACCAACGAAGCACACAGACACAAAATATCGGTCAATCGTTGGATAGCTAGATAGGTCAGTACATCGGTTAAAGCCACTATTTCAAACATCACAGAGTTCAAATACATTTCTTCCATTCTTATCATTTATGACTGTTTCTGGCTTACGTCTTAGAGCTCTACGATCCGAGCTACGTACGGTAACTTGGCTGAAGTCTTACGACGTTTGGTGGTTGTTATGGCAGCGCAGTGAACGTTTATTGTGTGTGTTCATTTTTGCGTTTATCTATTAAACACAGTAGACAAGAAGTGTGTGCAAACTACTGTACTTGCAGAATTTCTCATTTACGCTGTGAGATAGTCACTTTGAGATACCTTGCGTCGTTCAGCCCAAATCAATCTTCCCGTTGAGTCCTGGCTGAAATGTCGGATCTTACAAACTACCTCTAGTCTGATACAGGTACAGCCAACCCCAGCCAATGAAGCTCTTCGAGCAAAAAACTATTCGTACACGGTTTTATCAGTGACAAGGGTTTTGTAGTTCTGGTCAGTGGGAGAGAAAGACAGTCAGTATTTTAGTAAGCAAAACTTCTATTTCAGCAGACTGTGTTGACCGGGTTAAGGTACCGGCAAAGCATCAATCAAGCAATCAATTCAATATGAGAGAGAGAGAGAGAGAGAGAGAGAGAGAGAGAGAGAGAGAGAGAGAGAGAGAGAGAGAGAGAGAGAGAGAGAGAGAGAGAGAGAGAGAGAGAGAGAGAGAGAGAGAGAGAGAGAGAGAGAAAGAGAGAGAGAGAGAGAGAGAGAGAGAGAGAGAGAGGGGGGGGTGGAGGGGGGGGGGACGGACGACGGATATTTTTAGTAGTGGGCAATGGGAACGTGGATCCAGCGGAAGGGCATTTTGTGAAATGTTGCAGTGAGGGAGGGGGACTTATATGAACAGCTTTCACTTTCACGACAATAAACCCCAAACCCGAGTCCTTTTAACCTATTAACATTTCTTTCACATTTTCAAAAGAATCCAGAAAATCAACTCTTTGTATGACTGCATCTGTCTGAGAATGTTACATAAATACAGATGCAAGTCTAACGGTCCACAATTATTTCGCGGCTTTAGTAAATCTGCTGTGATCAAAGAATTCCGTACCCCGCTAACCACACACACACATACATACAGAATTAATCTTCGGGTCTTTACACTGTTCTGCTCAAATCTCTGTATAACGGTATTAAAACATGCCAGACATACCGCTATGCTTTCTCAGTGGTTTAACGCAGGGTTTAAATCTCCCCTGGAGACTGAGATCTTATAAGGCCGTTACATACAACGTTAACCTGAGATGCTTATCCGGAGACAAACCATGTGTTTGTCTGTATATAACATTGCCGGGAGTTGGTTGCCAGGTAACGCGTTTTGTGCGTCGTTCTTTTTTGAGGTGATGGAAGAGATCATTTTATTGAAGATGGATTTTTATTCTTGTTATTTTCTATTTAACTTTTGTAATTACATTTTCCGTTTAAGCATATCTTTAATTACTATTTAATTAGAACGTGCACCAAGGTGTGATCGGCGCAGTATTGTTAATATAACTAATTAAAAGCGGCTATCGCGTTACATGGAGATTAATTTGCATATGTGTCACGTGACATGCAATGTTATTGTTAGGCTATGGTGAATTGTTTGAACGTAAACTTATTTATGTATTCATTTAATTATTTTATTTTTCATTTATTTTATTTAACTTTGACAAAAGTCAGGCAGTCCACACAGGTGATGAACACCTATGTATGTGGGTATTAAAACAAATATACATAGAAATCTAAGACAAACCGGTAAAAACTAAAGTCACAATACAAGATTAATGGAAACATCTAAAATTCCATTCAACGAAACTTTGTACAATGACAAACTGACGCCCAGGTATATATATATTTATTTATTTATTTATTTATTTATCTTTTTCTTAATTTATTCATTCGTATATTAATTCCACCCATTGTAATTATTCACGTATTCTTTTCATAGATGTGTCTTTTATTTATTAAAAAGCTTACTTTTTTATTTATTCATCAACTGATTCGAGTTATTTATTGACACGTGGTTACAACGCGAGCTAGGTTTCCATGGAGACAACAACTATTCAAAGTGTACATACACCTTAAGTGGGATACGTACAATGGGTTGGAATATCGAAGCATCCTTGAGACCCTCCTTAACCTGAAATCTTAGTAGACAATAGGTTCTCTAGACATGATTTTTGAATGAGGGCTAGGGAGAAGTACATAGAGATTCAGGCAACGTGAAAATTAACTTCAAAGTATGGTGAATATATAGTGATATACAGAAACATATGCTGACACATAGATAACGCACAAACCTATGGTCACAGACATCACACACACACACACACAAACAAACAAACAAACAATCAATCAAACAAACAAATAAACACAAATACACAAACAAACAAACAAACAAACAAACAAACAAAAAACAAAAAACAAACAAACATACATACAAACAAACAAACAAACAAACACGAACATACACTGACAACAAACACAAGCACTGCTTACATACATACATACATACATACATACATACATACATACATACACACACAAACAAACAAACACACAAACAAACAAACAAACAAACAAACACAGACAGACAGACAGACAGACAGACAGACACAGATATATATATACATATATATATATATATATATATATATATATATATATATGAATATACATTATATATGTATGTATATATATAGTCGTGTGTATGTCTGTGTACATGTTGTGCATGTGATGTCTGTGACAATGTTTTGTGTAAGCATATGAAATTCTTATATTATCATATAAATCTAACTTTTTCCATTCCAACAAATTCCAACACGACTATATTTTCCAAACATATCGTTTTCTGTGTTTACAGCTTGTCCATTAGCTTCTATGTTATTTATAGTATTATCGTAACAATATAAATTATAATTGCCAAGCTGTGACCAGGATTGTGAAATTTTAATTAAAACCGACTGAATGAAAAATGACAAATTACGGCTTCATGAGTGTGTGGTTATGTATACAGTCGTCCACCCTTGGTGATTCATGAACATGAACACACTAATTTTTAACTTTTATAAAGTCCACGTGGTTTATGACCGCGTAAACAAAGTTATCCGTATATTGCAAAAGCGTGTACGATCGTACGAAGCTGTGGTTGAACTACAGACGGTCGAAAGCTGTGGTTGAACCACCGACCCTCTGTGATGGATGGCCTGAGAACAGGGGGTAGAAAGGACCTTCCTACCTCCATGCTGGGAGTAACTGTACTATTCTGAGTGACCGTACTAACCGAGTACGCGAGTACTAGTCTTCACAACGTATATCTATTGTTGTGATGTACCATAGACCCTCCATGGAATGGATGTACCCAGGTCATGGTATCACTATCTGCCATGTCATATTCAGTCTCACGGGCTCTCGAAGGTTATACTGGTGATTTGTGTTATTTTACGTTCAACCACCTGTTGAGCCAGTAAACCTGAATAACGTTCATTGCAATATCTGTAACTGTTTACTTTGCCCGTCATGGCAGTTTAGGAATTCTTTAATATGGAAATAATTGCGTACATTCAATTCACGTCATACAAGTTTCCATAGTGTTGTTGTAGCGGTTAGTTTTTGTAAGCCACTGGCGATCACGCTCATAAATGCTTTGCAATGTGCCGGAGAACAAACACCGCTGTAGTTACGCGGTAAACCTGTGCACATCTTAGAATTGTGAGCTATTGCCTACATGATCCTGTCGTCAAAATTTTACTATTTCCTCGACGCTTTGTTTGTGTTTTGCTATACGACTAACGGTGCCCCATCGATACATACATCAGCGATCAATATAATACACCCCACACTAAGAAAGGCGCTATCGTATCGAGCGCTTACAACGTCTGTCTGTATTTTGTAAGAATAACAGCATTAAGAACGAACACAGGCTATAGAAATCAAAGTCGTTTAGCAACCCAAGAAGGGAAACCAGTTATAATAACTTGTTAAATAAACACATAATACGTTTAGACAATAACAAATGGAGCCTGTTTGAGAAGGCTTTACGCGTGAGCTGACGGCAAACACCTATACTGTCACAACTCATAGCGCCATTTATTATGGTTATTAGGCAAACACCGGTACGTTCACACGCGAACAATAAGCAAGTTATATATAGTTTACAGACGTGAAAATCACATTCTCGGGTGTCAAGGTAGTATGCGTGTATGTGTCAGCAGATTTGAACGCAGCGAAGGTTTTCCAACATGTACAGCGACTGAGCTTAATGTATCACAACTGTTAGGTTTGCCTGGCGGAGATTTCGAGTCGTTGTTATGGTAACTTACCGTGCTTACTGTTGTACAGCCCCACCGACACATCTTGTTGTGATAGTCCAGTCGCCCCAAAAAATGTGAAATTTCACAAATGTGTGAAGGTAAAGATTGTCATGTAGAATTACAGCCAGTTAGTTGTATCCATGGACAAATACATTACGGCGCTAACTATGGATTGTCCACTGCGGTTTTTGAGGCGATATGGATGAGTCCATTCGTACACGGGGACTAATCCATTTGGACACTCGCTGTATCGGGAGGTTATTTCCTTCAATTGCCACTTTTAATGATTTTTACGGAAGCAAACATAATATATTCACGTACTTCATTTATGAGAACAGTCTGAAATAAATATCACCACTGATATCCGCAAAAATCACACCGCATTACCCGCTATATAATGGTATTATTCGGGTCGTTACCCGGGGTCACATCATTCATCAGGTGGTTTTTATTGATTGACCTTTGACACTGTTAAACTCCGGGTAGGATGAGTAAATTGTGGAGTATGAGTCACGATTCGTGTCTTCGGTCTCAGACTCAAAAGAAGAAGCAAGGCAAAAAAATCGTAATATTTTCGCGCGAAATTTGTAGAACTCTATCGTGTAGGATTTAGTAATCCAGGGGCTACGGCCCGCTTTGTGTTCAGTCCACAGGCACTTGATTCCGATATGTCCCAGAATACAACTTATTGATAATATTAAGATATTTGCAACTAATATATGAAAGGGGTAGAATAATGTAAATAACGCTTGTAATTGTTTTGCGATGTGTGGACTTATAACGCGATTATAGAAACCCATGTTATTTTACCCCTTTCATAAAATATTTGCCAAGTATCTCAATATTATCGATATCTTATGGTATTCAGGAACATATCTCGGGAAACATGTGTCTGTGGTTCAGTCTCACCAGGAACGACGAGAAGCCAGAAAAAAAATCGATTTTGTTCCATATAAACTTGCAAAATAATTACTATTTTCAGTTTATACAAAAATGTCTAGACTTACTCTAATACGTACAATTGTTATTGAAGAGCTGAATAGGGAACTTGCAAACCCGCCATGTTGAATGTTGCATCATGGGAAATGTGATAATAAATACTAATCAATTAGTATTATGAACAATATTGTTACATTGTTTGTGTAACCACGAATGATCAATTCATATCACCCTGGTCATTGTGGGAGGTTTATTTTATTGGTAGCTCCAGATTAGGTATTACGATAACCACAGATAATCCCATAGTCCTTTGCATATGAGCATGCTCAGTGCAGTCTGGATTGCAAGTTCCCTATTGGGTCAAAAACGCTACAAGACGTTAGACCTATGGTCATTGTCACAGTCACTTTAAATAAAATAGAGATGGACTTAAAATATCTGAAAAATGTCACAAATAAAAACAACATGTGACCCAAAATCAAGACCAAAATATGACGTGAAAGATTTTTTTAATTCACTTTTTTACCTAAATAACGTGTTCATTATAAAAACACATTCTCTCAAACCAAAATATATTTTTCTTGTGTGATATATCGAAAAAAAATCAACCTCTTGACTTGATGTAAAAAAACCCAAAAAAAACCCCCCAGCATTGTCGCGATCAGATTGTCATTAATTAATCCTGCCAGACTTTAATGACGTAACACTTCTAAAAATAGATTGACGTTTAGATTATGATTACCGGTATGTTATCTGTGAAATTGACGTTTAGTTGCTGAGTACCATTTAATTAAGAGATAAGTACGTGAGTTTGTTTGTTTGTTTGTTCTTCATCGACCAACAATATGTTAAATTGGTATCGGTATCTCCAAAACAAACAATGAAAATCCATTTAACTATTAATAAAGTTGTGTACATTGTCCTGGTCCGAGCGGCAAAGGTACACTCGTCAGCGTGTCAGGGCGCCCTCACACATCGTCAACCCTCTGACAGGTGAGAGCGGAGTGTAATTATAACTCGCCCCTTACGGTCGGATGATGTATATTGTAGCACTCACTCTGTCGTCAGCAACGTAATCTCAACACCCTTGCCGCTTATTATCACCAATATTCCATATTGACTACTCCTTGTAGTAATCTTATCGTGTGACTCACTTCATTAAACAGTGATCGAACAGCTGCCGTGAGTCCACTTGGAATCAGAGGTCCCTGCTGAGATATACGGTCAGAACACACTTTCTAGTTTCTCTCTCTCATTCTCCACCAACCATGCCTCACATCGCGCACATAGCACTTGCCAAGTCCTGCTGGGGGGGGGGGTTACTCGGCTGGGTAATGGGTACAGGCGTCTCCTGGCGAATTCATTACAAGCAGGAACGCAACGAAAAATAAAAAACTACAAGGTACGGGTACGTGTCAAACGTCAACATTTAGGGGTTTACATTCTGCGCTAGACTAGGACCAGACCCTTAGGAGATTTTTTTCGTATGATCTTCTAGCTTCAAACTAATTTTGGATTTGTTATTCTTTTCACGTGCCTGGTTAACTTTTTACCCAGCTGAAGTTACTAGTAGTACCCAGTCTTAATATTTACCCGACTGTTTGCAATCACTAGTTTGCAGCTAGCGTCGTTGGCCCTATTCAAGTAGGCATATACGTTATTATATTTCTTTCAATTTAGCGGGAAACACTTAGTCTATAGTTTATTTACGATTTATTTGGCGGGAAAGCAGCAGCGACTAGTAGTAAGTGCATGAAGTGGGAGTTTGTCCGGTCGGCAGAATATAAGATATATACGTCGTGACGTTTCGCCCTCATCGGCCTCCTCTCTGGTAGGGGGTGGCCGATGTTTGAGGGCGCCCGTCACGGCGTACCTTACACTGTTACAGACTAAATTCATCGATATCGTGAGTATTTTCTATCAATCATCACTGTCACATGTTGTTGATAAAATTCTCCCTCCTGATTATGTTATCTTTTGATTAACATTCATGTTAGAATGGTGTTGTTTCATTATTTACAACATTGTTCCCATACGCAGGATAATTTTTCTAAAATGACACAAATTAAAAAGCTCTGGAGAAACGACACAATAGAGAACGTTTGTTATATGGGCTAAAGTCACTAAATGGGGGGGGGTACTAAGTAATTGCCGGACTACTTGCAAAACAACCTGGAGAGAGAGAGAGAGAGAGAGAGAGAGAGAGAGAGAGAGAGAGAGAGAGAGAGAGAGAGAGAGAGAGAGAGAGAGAGAGAGAGAGAGAGAGAGAGAGAGAGAGAGAGAGAGAGAGAGAGAGAGAGAGAGAGAGAGAGAGAGAGGGAGGGAGGGAGGCGAGGGAGGGAGGGAGGGAGGGAGAGGGAGAGGGAGAGAGGGGGGAGAGAGGGAGAGGAAGAGAGAGGGGGAGGGGGGCGAACGTCGGACGGACGGACGGACAGTCGGTCAGACAGACACACAGACAGACTGCGTAGAGGAGGAAAAACTTTAGCAGTTGAGAGGATGATGATAAAAGGGCTGAAGAAATTTTTATTTTTATGGAACATTTTCTCAGACATTTACAATCCGATTTACACTGTCGTCAAAAAATAACTCGCTGTAAAGCCTTAGGTCTACATATGTACGATCAATAAGCTTATCTCAACTCAAGTTTATAGACAGTACCTCTTGACACATTTCAGTTTACGATTTACTTACAACATTTGACGATGTTTTAGCCGCTGGGTTTGTTGATAGCAAAAGTTTAACAGGGGAATTCAGCAGGCATGTATTGTTAATAAGCTTACAGACTACTAAATATGAGTTATGATAATTTGTGTCTGGGTGAAGTCACCCCAAACAGATTAATAAAAAAATCAATGAGGCGTGTACAAGTATTGATATGCATGGCTTTTTAAGTTAACGATGATATTAAGTGTCTTCTGTCGGTATATTTATGGGCTTGCCCAGGGAGCCGGTGCTTTGTTTACACCACCGTATATCATGTATATACTAGTATAGTAAACGGAAATTTGTGTATACCGATCTGCGCATGCTTACACTTACGTGGCAGACTTCAAGATGGCGGCGTCCATGACACGTTTCGGGACCGTTCTAGTTATCGTGCTGGTAAGTCCTCCACTTATCGTTACATCTCCAACTTATTATGATTGCAGTGATGAGCCAACAACTCTTATCGACGATTGTATCTTTCTATGGCGTGACAATCACCGATAAGAGAGAGTTTGACAACCGGCGTAGAGATCCGGGCGGTGGGAGATAATTAACCCTGCCCCAGTGATCGTTTGAAAAGGTTAGGTCGTAGCCATGGGAGTACATCTGTCCATAAAATTGAAAGTTGCAGTCATCAAAGATATATTATCGCTATAAAAGTCATTAAACATTATGTCAGACCCTTTATGATGTAACGAGATCAGTTTTATATTGACGCGGCAATCCTTCGCCGAAAACCATCGTGTCTAACTTTTTGTCAAATCGGTTTTACTTAGGTGCTTATCCCGAATCACAGACGAACGAGTGTATAACTATTAATGTTACCCTGGTAACCGTAATATCTTGATTTTAGTTTTCTATAGATAAATTGGTGTTCTGAATGATTTGAAAATAACTGTGAAACGGTGTATCACACTATGTAGTACTTCACACCTTTTCACGCCATTGTTACTTTCCACACTTCAAGGACACGTTCTTTTGTAATGTTGTCAAGTCGCCCAACTCGAGTAATTATCAACGGAAACTGGTTGTCATAAAACTCTAACCTCTAACTTTAGTGCCAAAGTTGCAATAAACCAACTTACTGGAAAATTAAAATAATACGTTACTGGGTTGATATTTTTGTAATAAGCGGTCTTGGGGGAGGGGGGGGGGGTGTAATATAATACTTATATTTTTACTTCTCCAGTAGTTCCATACAGCAAGTTGATTGTATACCTTTTATCAATTGTGAACTTTTCATATTTAATTTTGTTTTCCAAAATTTGTACCGTGTCACACTGGTAGTGTGTGTAGATTAATAAATGGAAAATAAATGTAATTTGGAAATATAATACTTTTTTATTTTTATTTTTATAACTGAATATGATATGTTTAATCTGTTGAACTAAACATCCAACAATTATGAAATTCACTAAAAATAACATTTTATTAACCCTTTCATGACTAGAGACGAGTTTTAAATAATATGGGGACCCAATTTATATGAATATTTTCATAATTACAATAATATTACTTTATTAGGAAGTAACATTTCTTTAATTCCAGTCTAAAATGAAGTTGATATATGCCAAAAATTTACATAAAACAAGAATTTTGTCCAAACAATTTTGGCGGGAATGTTTTCAGTATTGAAGGGGTTAATATTTAAAGTGGTCATAATAATGACGATAGGATATTTACTTTGAATTTTTAATTTGTAAAACAATTTTATCATGGCGTCCTACTTGAAAAGTGAATGTGGAACAACATAGACCAAGTCTGTGTTTGTAACTCAATAAATTGCAAAATGATAAAAAATGAGTAAAAATATTTGATATTGTACGTATTAGTCTTTTGCAATGTATTGAGTTACAAACAAGGACTTGATATATATTTTTCAAGTAGGAAGCCATGATTAAATTATTTTATAAATTAAAAATCCAAAATGAATAACCAATCCTCATCCATATGGTCACCAGCGTACCCTCTAATGATAGCCAAATTTTGTTGTTGTGAGTCAAAATGAACTGGCGTTTCTTGTGAGGTCACCACATAGTAAGAGATTGGGGAACACCAAATTTTGGTGTGTCACTAGAAATTGTGTGACAGTAGTGGCACATCAAATTGGCTTAGAGGGCACACTCACCACATAGTAAGAGATAGGGGAACACCAAATTTTGGTCCGTCACTAGAAATTGTGTGCGTCAATGGTGCATCAAATTAGCTTAGAGGGTACAGTAGTCGTGGTGATAGTAGGGGCCGGGGGTTTACCTGTATATTTTTATTTTGTATTATCACTGAATATGATGTGTTTATTCCCCATTTATTAATAAAATTACAACAAATATTCAACTCACTAAAAAATAATTTTAAAAAATTTTACCACTTCATTTTTTCCATAAAAAGTGGTGATGGTAAATTGTTTCATACAGTAATTATGAAATATAATATTTCTATTTGAAGCTTATTTTCATTGTTATCGCTAATTTGCTTCTCCTGTTGGGATAAAATTGCAGTAATTATGTTTGTAACTCAATACATTGCAAACAGTTAATAAATATGTAAAATGTTTGTTATTGAACATACAATAACAAACATTTTACATATTTACCTATATTTTTCAATTGATTGAGTTACAAACAAGGACTTGGTATATGTTGTTTCACATTGATTTTTCAAGTAGGACGCCATGATGAAATTGTTTAATGAATTGAAAATCAAAATAATACCCAATCCTCATCCATATGGCCATTTTTAAATTTTGCTTCTATGGAAGCGGATTTAAATTAAAATGACTGAAGCAGACAATTCATCAATTAATCTTGTATTTGATGCAACACCTTTATTACAAATTGATTTTTGTATTATTTCTCAGTTTCTGTTCTCACTTTATTTTCCTTTTGTCAAATAAATTCTTATTAAAGTGGCCATATGGATGAGAGTTTGGTATTTATTTTGGATTTTTATTTGATAAAACAGCTTCACTATGTTTTTCTACTTGAAAAAATAATGTGAAATAACATATACCAAGTCCATGTTCACATCTCAATAAACGGCAAAACATTAAACAATGTGTAAAATGTTTGTTATTGTACGTACAATAACAAACTTTTTGCACTTTTTGCATCTTTTTGCAACGTATTAAGTTATGAACATGGACTTGGTATATGTTCTTTTGCATTATGTTTTCCAGTAGAAAAACATGGTGAAGCTGTTTTATCAAATAAAAATCCAAAATAAATACCAAATTATCACCCATATGGCCACTTTAATTTCCAAGCTGTCAGTCTGACAGAACGCACCACATAATCACAACGAGCTCTTCTTTGGAACCATAAGCTCGATTAGATTCTAAGAAGTATTTTTGTAGCCAGAAATTTGTTTTGTTATTCTCTACATTATCTATTTTTTGACTCAATTGACTTTTTTATTTGTGATATTTTGTACATTTGTAGATAAGTTTAGAGTATTTTATAAGCCAATAATTTCTGGCAATAAAGTTATTATTATTATTATTTTTTATTATTGTATAATATTATTTAATTATAATTTGAAAAAAAATGTTAATGTCAGCAATTAAACTAGTGTAAGGTCAGATTTTTAGAAACACACTTTTTTAAAATTTGGCCTAAGGTAGGTAACCCTGGTAACAATAAGAGGGTAATTTCATAAAATTGACACATTTTTACCGCAGTTGAATTTGGGAAACCTGGTAAATTGACCCAGAAAATCACATTAGGCCCGATGAAAAAAATTGTGTGAAAAAAAAATAAAATAAAAAATCTACCTACCCCACCTATTCTAAAATTGAGTTTAATCGGAACCACATATTTTTTTATTTTTACATA
>NC_135567.1:14500305-14502805 GCF_964340395.1 Glandiceps talaboti | reverse complement strand
TAGACAAACACAAAAACTTTTACAAAAACTTCTGAAACTTGAACAGTATGTAGTAAGTTTTTTGGATTCAAAGAAAACCTTTCTCAAAATTATAATATATTTTGAATGCTATTTCTATCAACAAATTTGATCACATAAATTTCGCTATTTCTATCACGTTGTTTGCTTCTACGATTTTGTTTATACTACAAGCAAGTTAAGATAAATAAAAAATATTCTCAAAACTTGTGAAACTTGGAAACACATTCAAAGGGAATCATCTTCACAAAGTGTATTCTTTTTTCAACTTAGTTAAAAGAGAATTTATCGAAGTCGGTTTTTTTTTAAATGTTAATTTCCATAATTCTTTTTTGTAGGAACTTCGAAAATTACTTCAGAAAGAGAAAAAACCTGTTTTATTGATGTTTTATGCACCCTGTAAGTATATGGATGAAAAAGATTTTGATATAAAGTGACGCAAAATGAGTTTATAAACTTTTTACTCAAAGTGAAAATGCTTACATAAAACCTTGGTTAAACTATTCTAGTATAGTGTTAATTACGTGGCATGCCTTCTATGATGGTACAATTGTCTTCTGACATTGTTGGAACAGTGCCAGATACATCTAATAAATTACGTCATCGGATCATTTATTTGTTATATTTGAATACCAGGTTTGAGTTCAGTCAAAAGTTATGGTTAAGTATGCTTCAATAAGTACAATACTGTGAGTACCTTTTAGATAATTATGCAGCAAAAACTACGCCTAAACATGTTTAAACTCAGCGTGTGTCCCTTTGATTTTTTTCTCAGTATTATGAAATATTTGTGTTTGGTAAATACAGAAAGATTTCAGCTAATGACGATTATTAGCCCCCAAAATTAGCATTGGGGGCTATGTCTTTGACAATGTAGAAGACTTGTTAATTATATGTAATGAGACACTGGTTGGGTTGGCACTGGGGATTTGGGTGGCTAACAGTGTCAGTTTTCAACTGTAATTATCAACTTGCTAGTTAGCAGGAAAAGCTGAATAAAGGTAAATTGTCATTGTCCACTGGAACTATATCAGCTGTGTAGGTATTCTGCTAATGGCTTTGTGGGAGGGGGGGGGGGGGGCACATAACTACGCCAATTTTCAAAACATAATTATCAACATGCTATGGTTGGCTGGAGAAGCTCAATAAGATGAGTGCTATCAGAGTGTCATTCAGTGCTATAAACAGGCTATTCCTTCGCTTAATGTAGAGTAGAGCTCAAATTAGTCATCATCTACAGAGCACAAACAGTAATATGTGACAGCAGAGCCAGTCGAGTATTCTATTTGCCACTCTTCCTAAATCTGTTTATTTGTGACTATATCTGAATTATTTGTGTTTTTAATTTCACAGGGTGTGGACACTGTAAAAGACTTAAACCAGAATTTGCTTCAGCAGCCACAGAACTCAAAGGAGATGCAGTAAGTATTACTATATCGTGTTGGAGAACAGGGAACTTGCAAACCCGCCATGTTGAATGTTGCATCATGGGAAATGGGATAATAAATACTAATCAATTAGTAGTGTAAACAATAATGTTACATTGTTTGTAACCACAAATAATCAATTCATAGTCACCCTGACCATTGTGGGAGGTTTATTCTAACGATAGTGCCAGATTAGGTATTACGATAACCACAGATAATACCATAGTCCTTTGCATCTGAGCATGCTCAGTCAGGATTGCAAGTAAACGTGGACATTTTCACTAATGATTTATTTTCACTTATTTTGCTGAAAAACTAAAATGCAAAAATCATAGCGCATACTACAGATATACGTAATTAATTAATTCTTTTCTTTATTTTTTTCTTCAGATCTTGGCAGGTATGGACGTTGATAAACCAGAAAACTATGGCAGCAGACAAACATTTAATATCACAGGATTTCCTACAATTTATTATTTTGAGTAAGTACTATCAAGTTACCATGGTAACATACTAAAATACTGCATACCATGATCAATTTACTGTGTGTGCTATATCAGGCAAAAAAAAAGAATTGTTTGTGGTCAGTGCGCGCATCACTTAAATACCCTCGCGTTAGTTTTTTCGTGTTTGTCCAGCCCATGCACTCTGCAGATCCATGGGGAAACACAAAAATAACTTCAGTGAAGACAACTGCAGAGCCAACAATAAACAAGCAAATGACATCTGCCTTACATACCCACTGTCTAAAGTACTAAATAAAAAGAACAGCAACTGTCATAAATAGTAGATTTAGTACAGGTTTTTTGAGAATAGAAAAAATAATAAAAAGAATTTAAAAAATTTGCATCATCACACCACTTTAGGCAAAATGTCCTGACCAGAAACAATTTTTTTTGTTTTGACCTCGTGTACGACTCAACTTTGGAATGTTCCACTACTTGAATGTTTTAAGAGTTAGTTGAAGATGGAAATATCCTTGAAAACAAACTCAAGTGCCAGAACTCTTTTTATTATTTATGAGTCGTACAAATGCGGTTCCATCGAGAAATCTT
>NC_135567.1:14452805-14495305 GCF_964340395.1 Glandiceps talaboti | reverse complement strand
TAGAGCGCATACTAGTCTAGCGCCCTCTAAAGTTTGAAACACCATGTAAGTACCTCTAGATAGAGCGCATATGAGTCTAGTGCCCTCTAGTTTGACGCACCGTGTAAGTACCTCTAGATAGAGTGCATGAGTCTAGCGCCCTCTACAGTTTGACGCACCATGTAAGTACCTCTAGATAGAGCGCATATGAGTCTTGCGCCCTCTACAGTTTGACACACTATGTAAGTAACTCTAGATAGAGCTCATATGAGTCTAGCGTAACACATCAACAAATGATTAGCCCTACATAGTCAATGAGGGCCAACAGTACAAGGATATTCTAGTACAATTATTCAGTAGATATTGGTACATACAAAACAGCTAATAGCAATGCTCCCAAGGACTGGTGAGAGAGTCTATGAGAATACCACAATATGCAAATAATCTCTGGTGCATATGTAATAATTGCTGGTATATATTTTGTTTCCATTTTTTAGGGTGTGGTCATTGTAAAAAAGCTAAACCTGAATTCACAGCAGCTGCGGAACAATTCAAAGACGATAATAAGGTATGATGTCATAATTGATAGTTTTCTTAGTTCAGCCAAGCAAACGACAAGTGACCTAAGGGGCCTTGTCACTACGAGTCAAAGATGAGAAGTATCAAAACCTCTATGTCCTTAGGATAGTACAATATAGTTCCTTTGGAACGATAAATTGGAAGCGAATGCAATGTTTCGATCCGTCTATAACAGACCTTGATCACGTAATGATTTAATTATTCAACGTTGATCGCTCTGTATTCTCTGAGTTTTTTTCCAGCTGAGTAAGGAAAATTATATAATTCTAACTGTATATTTTGATCTCTCTACTCGGTCTTGATGACATTTCATCATTTTCCTCAAAATTTGTCTCAGAAAGTTCTTTCTAATATGACTAAACTTAATGCTGTTGACATCATTGAATGCCCTCCCACTGATGTTCTGTCTGTTAAGAGTCATAATGCATTGATTTGTTATCATTCTAGGTGGCATTTGCAGCAATTGATTGCACAGCCCAGACTGAGGTCTGTAGCACTTATGATGTCACAGGTTATCCAACGATGAAATATTTTAATTATGGTAAAAATCCACAAGCTTACATGGGAGGAAGAACGGTAAGTAGAACAGCCATTCACACTCCCCTCTTTCCTGGTGGAGTGATCTCAGTGTTCCATTGTTTTCCTTCAGTGTTCATTACATTATCCCATTCTTTTACTTTTCCATGGAAGGTAACTGAATTATCCTGGAGTGTGTTTTCCATGGACGTTAAATCTATTAATACATCAGTTGTTTTCCATGGAATTTAAGCATGGTATTCCATACATTACATTTTCCATGAAATTTAATCATACCATCCCATCTTTTCTATTTTCCATGGAAGTGAACTGTTTTTCCAATGTATTGCTTTCCATGGAAGTTAACCCTAATAGAATATGAATTATTTTCCATGGATTTCAACCAGACTTTTCTGTACATTACATGCTAGCGCTCTTTTCCATTTCCATGGAAATTAACTGCATTTGTCTGCGGATTGTTCCATGGAAATTTCTAACTCTAATATCACATTCCATGGAATTTAACCATACTATCTCGTCCTTTCCCCTTTCCATGAAAGTGAACTGCGTTATCCAAATTGATTGTTTTCCATGGAAGTTCATAACTCTAATATCACATTCCATGGAATTTAACCATACTATCCCATCATTTCCACTTTCCGTGAAAGTGAACTCCGTTATCCAAATTGATTGTTTTCCATGGAAGTTCATAACTCTAATATCACATTCCATGGAATTTAACCATACTATCCCATCATTTCCACTTTCCGTGAAAGTGAACTGCGTTATCCAAATTGATTGTTTTCCATGGAAGTTCATCACTCTAATATCACATTCCGTGGAATTTAACCATACTATCCCTTCCTTCCCACTTTCCATGAAAGTGAACTGCGTTATCCAAATTGATTGTTTTCCATGGAAGTTCATAACTCTAATATCACATTCCGTGGAATTTAACCATACTATCCCTTCCTTACCATTTTCCATGTGTTATCCAATTGATTGTTTTCCATGGAAGTTTCTAACTCTAATACCACATTCCATGGAATTTAACCATACTATTCCGCCCATTCCGTTTTTTTTCCAGGAGAGTGATTTTGTGTCATTTATGACTGATCCTAGTAATCCTAATCCTACTCCACCAACCAAAACACCGACAGAAGATTTCTTTGAAAATTTAGATGGTGGAGAAAACGTTTACCAACTAACAGATGCTAACTTCCAGGAATTTATGCAGCAGCATTGGTCTGTATTGGTAATGTTTTATGCACCATGTAAGTGAACATTTTGTTATGTCATGTTTTGTAATATGGTGTGGTGTGGTGCGGTGTGGTGTGGTGTGGTGTGGTGTGGTGCAGTGCAGTGCGGTGTGGTGTGGTGCGATGTGTGGTATGCAATATGTGGTGTAATGTGACGTGATGTGATGTAATGTGATCAAATGTGGTGTAATGAGATTTGAGGTGGTGCAGTTTGATGGGATTTGATATGAAGTGACGTGACGTGATATGATGTGATGTGACGTGATATGATGTGATGTGATGTGATCAGTTGTGATACAATGTTGTGCAGTGCAGTGCGATGGTGTGATATTGTGACATGTGGTGCAATATGTTATAATGTGATGTGATATGATGTGCTGTGATGTAACATACAATGTGATGTAATGTAAGTCCATCAAATCAAGCCACCTTATTATTCAACCAATTGTTTATTGTTTATTGTTTATTTTTTATTGTTTGTATTTACAGGGTGTGGTCACTGTAAGAAAGCTAAGCCAGACTATGCAGCCGCTGCCACACAACTTGCCGATGAAGGAGTGAGTAGACAAATTTTGATGCTATCTTTGGAAAATGATCGTGTCCAATGTTGTCTTCATTGATAATTTGTACACAAGCTGTACCAAGACTTTGTCAGACTGACAGATCAGCTGTTGTGGGTGCAGTCTAATCTCCCTTTCCCCTTTCATTAACTTCAGCAAGTGTTGCAGCCAGAGGGGGTGTTTGTGTCATTTGACACACATTTTTTGGACCTGACCCACAATTTTGGAAGTGACGGGTCATAGATGACCCACACTAAAATTGTATGCAAATAAGTGTAGCAACATGACCACGCCTATAGCAACAGCCAAATGATTGTGTATATTGCATAGATAACAACAGGGTTGGATAGGCAACTGCATAATCATTCAGCAAATATCTAGGATGGATCAGCATGTGTGTAAATATTTTAAAAACTGTACAGTTGTGCTACAATGCCATTGGCGCTTTTTTTATAATGTCCCAAAAATATTTATGATGACCCAGAGAAATGAAAGTCTTGGGACACAATGTCCCATTCTTTCAAAAGGCTGGCTGCAACGCTGCAGCAATATAGTTACACCTTGTGAGCAAGTTTAGAAAAAAAATCTGTCACAGGAGTAACTCATGAATATGCCATATACAGAATTCTCATTATCATAAAAACAAAAGATTTCACAGTTTGGCCACTAGGCATGCTGTATTGAGGACCAGCAGCACCACAGCCTCCTTTGAGAGAATTCTCATTTCTAGTGATCCATGGCAAAAGTTTCTTGCATTCTCAACCAGTCAAAATATTCTGCTAACTTTGCTTCCCAATGTGTAATTTTAAGAACCCCAAGGAGTTGTTTTGTGTGTGTGTGTGTGTGTGTGTGTGTGTGTGTGTGTGCGTGCGCATGCTTGTATGTATGTATGTATGTATGTATGTATGTATGTATGTATGTATGTATGTATGTATGTATGTATGTATGTATGTATGTATGTATGTGTGTATGTGTGTATGTATGTATGTATGTATGTATGTGTATGAATATATATGTATGTATGTATGTATGTATGTATGCATGTATGTATGTATTTATGTATGTATGTATGCATGTATGTGTGTATGTATGTATGTATGTATGTATGTATGTATGTATGTATGTATGTATGTATGTGTGCATGTGTGTGTGTATGTATGTATGTATGTATGTGTGTATGTATGTATATATGTATGGATGTATGTACGTACGTACGTATGTATGTATGTATGTATGTATGTGTGTGTGTGTGTGTGTGTGTTTTATTTATTATGTGTGTATGTTGTTTTTAATTTTGATAACTCTAAACTGTTATACCAATTCTAATGACATGTAATTTGGCAATCTTGAGATCTGATTAGATTTTAGTAGAATAATGTAGCCTAATTTCAATATTTTTGTACAATTCTTAGATTGATGCAGTTTTAGCTGCAGTTGATGCTACAGCACAAAGAGGATTACAAAGCCAATTTGACATTACAGGATTCCCAAAATGTAAGTACTAAAACAGACTTTTTGTAAAACATAAGTTGCTGGAATTCTTTTAGTGTTTTTTTTACAGCGAATGAAAAGTTGTGAAAACTTACAGCTTATCGGGGGAGGGAAAGGGGAGGGGAGGAGAGGGGGAGGTCTCTATGAAGTTCATACCCAAAAGAGACAATACCATTATGTTGCTCTCACAAGGCCCCTTATGTTACTAACTCGGCTCCTTTGGTCGCTCTTATAAGGCCCCTTATGCTACCAATTCTCAGCCACATTTGCCGCTCTTACAAGTCCCCTTATGTTGCTCTTACAAGGTCTACCATGTTACTCTTAAATTATGAGGCCCTTGTGTAGCTCAATTAAGGCCCCTTATGTTGCTTATATAAGTACTTTTTATACTCATACATGGCTCCTTATGTTGTTCATAATTCTCCTTGTCTGAAAACAAGTTTGATGAATTCATGTCATATTTTTTTTCTCTTTACATGGAATTTTACCAAATGATGTGCAGTCAAGTATTTCAAGTAAGTTACCATGGAAAGTTATTCCTAAAATTACAAATGTTTGAAATAATGGTATCTATTAACCCTAATTTATGGAATTTTTATTTCATATTTAATGATATTTATTGCCAGCAATTATGTAATTAAAATGTGTCAATTTGTTGCAAAAAAATATAGTAATGACTTTGTTTTGAATTTATCGACAGAAATTGACAGTTTGACTTTTACATGTCATCTTCAATTAAATTTTGTCTTTTCGTTACAAAATATTGAGTTAATAATTTGTATGTTTAAATTTATCAACAGAAATGGACAATTTGATTTTGACTATATGTCAAAGAGAGATAAAGAATCATTTGTGGACTTCATGAAAGAGTAAGTACCTACAGTACGACATCTTGTCTGCCAAAATTATTTGAACCTAATTTTGTGTTTTTTCATAATTTTTGTCTCAGAGCAATTTGATTTTAGAGAAATGTTCTTTATTATTTAATTCTCTTGAAAAATTACAGAATTTGAGAGAGATACAGAATCATTTGTACGACTTTTGGCAAAGTATCAACATTAATTTGTACGGTACGACATCTCACAGAAATGTTCTGTATTATTTAATTCACTTGAAAAATTGCATAATTTAAAAGAGATGCAGAATAATTTGTTGACTTTATGAAAAAGTACCTTTACTAGCCTTATCTCTCACCTGCCAAAATTATTTAATAATTTTTTCACAATTTTCAAAATTATTTTGTGTTTTTCTCACAATTTTTGTCAAAGAGCAATTTAATTTTTTATCTTTAAATTTGTGTGAAAAGTTTAACAATATATCCGTCATCTATTTCAGAATTTTTGCCACAGAGTACTAGTAACTTGATTCTAGACTAGACTTAGAGAAATATTATGTAGCAGTAAATACATGTAAACATTTACATAAATTTACATAAATGTAAGAAAATAGATTCAGAAAATTTTGACCTTTTCCAAAATTTTAACGATGTTTCTATTTTCAGTCCAAAACCAGCCCCCACTCCACCACCAGAGCCAAAATGGAGTGAGGTACCCAGCGCCGTCAATCACCTGAGTTCAGAAAACTTTAATTCGTTTCTGGAGAGTAAAGAACACGTCTTGGTGATGTTTTATGCACCATGGTGTGGACATTGTAAAGCTGCAAAACCTGGCTACCAAGCTGCAGCTGATAAACTCAAAGATGATGCAGCTAGGGAGTTTGCTGCTATTGACTGCACTGCAAGTACTGGTATGTAAAGGTCAAAGTTTAAAGTTTAAAGTTCATATTGTTGACTGCACTGCAAGTACTAGTATATACTAATAATAGGTCATTAAAGGTCAAAGTTGAAAGTTCATAATGTTGACTACTGCAAGTTTTATGCTCAGAAAAAGGGTCATTAAAGGTCAAAGTTTAAAGTTCATAATGTTGACTGCACTGCAAGTACTGACAATAGGTCATTAAAGGTCAAAATTACCTTCCCTACTTCAGTGGAGACAACTGCAGAGCCAATCATGAACAAACAAATAACATCTGCCCCACATACACACTTGCTCTAAAGTACTAAATAAAAAGAACAATAACTGCCATAAATAGTAGACTGAGTGACAGGTTTGTTAAGAAATATAAAAAATAAAAAGCGTTGGCACACCATTTTTGACAAAATGTCCTGACCAGAAACAATTTTTTTTTTAAATTTTTTTTTTTTTACATTTTTTGGCCTAATCTATCTTCTCTTTTTTTTTTACAGATATTTGTGATGCACAAGAGGTTCGTGGATATCCAACCTTGAAACTATTCACGAACGGCAAGTACAATAAAGATTACGACGGCAGTCGTTCTGAAAAAGATTTTATTGATTTCATGGCCAAATTACCATCACAGACATCGCGTGAAGAACTATAAAAAATGAATCGCAATCGCTTGATTTTTTGCCATTTATTTTCAATTTGTTTTCTATTTTTCTATATATATGGCTTCACTTTAAGGAACAATTTGTTAGAATTACAGTGGATTTACCTTGAGCATACACTTTCAATGAGACATCACGTTTATTGAAAGTGGCTACAAAGTTGAGTATGCACTTACAGTTGATTTACCTTGAGCATACACTTTCAGAGAGAGTCGATTTCACATTTAATGAAAGTGGCTACAACGTTTCGCATGCACTTACAGTGGATTTACCTTGAGCATGCACTTTCAATGAGATATGATTTCACATTTAATGAAAGTGGCTAGAACATTTCGCATGCACTTACAGTGGATTTACCTTGAGTATGCACTTTCAATGAGATATGATTTCACATTTAATGAAAGTGGCTACAACGTTTCGCATGCACTTACAGTGGAGTTACCTTGAGTATGCACTTTCAGAGAGAGTCGATTTCATGTTTAATGAAAGTGGCTACAAGTTTGGGCATGTCCTTACAGTGGATTTACCTTGAGCATGCACTTTTAGTGAGACACAATATCATATTTAAAAGTGGCACAATTTGAGTTTATAGGCGTTTGACGCAAGTAAGTAAAACATAGTTTGATATGAACAGTTTTATGGAACTGGAAATTTGTTTGTGAATGTGAACTATTGTGTAAAGTGGCCATAAAACTGTTCTTATCAAATGATGGAATGTAATACAAGTCTCTGTCCTTCCAACGTGCTGTGTCAACTGTTATTAATCCAATTCATGGACAGGCACTACAGTTAATTTCGAGCCCTGAAGTACACCTCCCAAAACAGTGCCATGCATTTTGTGCATGAAAGTTGTGTACTCAAGGGGATGGTAGTCAAGTGACCTTTAGGCCAAATATAAAAAAAAAATGAGTGGTTCCGATAACGTGTGATAATCAAACCACTATTGCAAGTAAATTCAGAGTAATTAAACCGACTGTAAACCCAATTTTATTTGATTATGTGATGTGGGCTATAATAGGGAACTTGCAAACCCGCTATGTTGAATGTTGCATCATGGGAAATGTTATAATAAATACTAATCAAATAGTATTGTAAACAATATTGTTACATTGTTTTTAACCACAAATGATCAATTCATAGTCACCCTGACCATTGTGGGAGGTTTATTTTATTGGTAGCTCCAGATTAGGTATTACAATAACCACAGATAATCCCATAGTTCTTTGCATCTGAGCATTGCAAGTTCCCTATTATAGTGTGATCAAAATTTAATCAACCGTATTGAAGTGAAGCCAAAGTGTGCAAAATTGTTTTTCCGCTGAAATTTTTAGTACCAAAATAAATACATTCCTTAAAACTAATTTTCAAAGCTGGATACAATTAAGAACAACAAATATATTTTTTAAATCAAAAACATCTAAGCGAAAAATGGAATCAATTATCGAGATAATTTTCTTATATGTTGAATACGTAAAATGATCTTTCATATTCTTTATGAGAATGGGAGATTTTTCTCTATTGTTCTCTTCTTTCCGGTGCAAAAGATAATGACCTAAGTGGTCTTTCAGCTGTAAAAATAAGAATGACCTAAGTGGTCTTTCAGCTGTAAAAATAAGAATGACCTAAGTGGTCTTTCAGCTGTAAAAATAAGAATGACCTAAGTGGTCTTTCAGCTGTAAAAATAAGAATGACCTAAGGGGTCTTTCAGCTGTAAAAGTCCGAGTGACATAGGTGGTCTTTCACCTGTAAAAGAAGAAATGACCTAAGTGGTCTTCTGTAAAAATAAGAGTGGCTAAGGTGGTCTTTCACCCCAAAGGAATATGATTGGCCTAAGTGGTCTTTCATCTGCAAAAGAAAAGAAAAAAGAGTGATCTAAGTGGTCTTTCAACTGCAAAAGAAAAGAAAAAAGAGTTATCTAAGTGGTCTTTCATCTGCAAAAGAAAAGAAAAAAGAGTGATCTAAGTGATCTTTCAACTGCAAAAGCTAATAGTGACCTTAGTGGTCTTTCGGCTGTAACAAATTTTGATTCACCTAAGCAGTCTTTCAATTGCAAAATAATATGATTGATCTAGGTGGTCATGTCAGTCAAAGGCCACTTATGTTGTCTTTTTTTTGCTGAAGAAGGAGAGTTTTGGGGAGTAGCATCATTGTAAATTTTGTAAAATTTGAAGACATTGTTGGATAATTTAAAAATTCTGATGTTTGTGTAACTCTTGGGTTCTTAGGCAGTGTACGATCTGAGAACATTATGCCATATACCAGTTATCAAAAAAACCAAAAGATTGTATAGTTTGGCCACTAGGGAAATTTGTGGTACTTAATATAGACCATTGCAGACTGCGAACAAGAAGTTGAGAATACAGTGCCCTCACTCAATTTAGGGGTAACATCACATGGTACCGTTTCTTAAGAGCTTTGTCCCTTGGTATTCTGTAGAAGTGTAAATCAGGGATGTTTTTTGTATTGTTCAGACATTGAGGAAAGCAGTAGTGCTCTATGATTAACTGAGTAAGCTATACCATGTATACCCCCAAGGTACACACAGACAGGAAGTAGAGCGCCACCATGGCAAATTTTGGAAAGGCCTATCGCATTTGCATTATGCTAGAAAGTCAAAGAATAAGGAGAAGATTGCCAGTTTATTCTCATGTGTTCATGTAGTAATACATATAACACATACCAAGCTGAAGGCATGATGTCGCCCAAGAAATTATATAATTATTCTTGCTACTACGTGCCGTGGGAGTGAAATGCCATTTTAGGTAGACACTCTCACAGTCCTCGGAGCTTCGTATAACTAAAACTTGGGTTGTTTTGTAAGTACTGATATCTACTGCGTAATTGTATTTGAATATCCCTGTACTGTGCACCGTCCCTCATCGATCACATTGGGTTAACCTTTTGCTTTTAAGCCTGAGGGCTTTGCATTAACATGTCAATGAAAGGTTAGCCCTATGTGATCGATGAGGGCGCACAGTACAGGGATACTGGGATACTAGTATACGAGTACCATTATGCAGTAGATATCGGTACATACAAAACAAGCCAAGTTTTAGCTATACAAAGCTCCGTGGACTGTGAGAGAGTCTACATTTTAGGTAACAAGAATTAAAGGAACATTTTGTTTATTCTGGCACGCATACCATGTGATTTGTGCATTAAGGTGCATATGCACAAAATAAAATACGCTTTAACAAATTGTTAGTTTAAAGTGAAGCTGCTCTGTAATTTCTGCAAAATATGAACATATTTATCTTTACTCTGACTGTTATCTTTACTTTGCTGATTTTAATGTGATTGTAAGAATGAAATAAATAAATAAATCAAGCAATACATGAATAAAATATGAAATGAGTTGAATATGCAAATGAGGTTATAATGTTGGGTTCTTATATAGCGCTTTCCCACACCGTGCTCAAAGCGCTTTACAATTATTACCCCTGGCTCGGATCAGAACGGCACAACGGCCCTTTAGTCTTTCTCAACTCCCCGGGGAGCATACAATCCGTTGCAGCCATTTCAGCGCATAGGATTAAAGCCTTCACATTGCAACCTACATCCTACCAGGTCCCCAATTATACAGCTGGGTTGACTGAGGCACAGTCGTGGTTCAAATCTTCCCAAGGACTTTAGCCACTCAGAAACAAACAGCAGGCAGCGACAGGGCTCGAACCTGCAACCTGTAGGTTCCAAGCCGGTCACGCTAACCATTCACCCATCATGACTCCACAGATTATCAATATGCAAATGATTGAAATGATATGTGAATGTAAGAATGAATGACAAAACAAGCTATGCATGAATAAAATGAGTTGAGTTGAATATGCAAATGATGTCATCAATATGCAAATGATTGGAAATTGATATGTGAATTTAAGAATGAATGAAATAAAACAAGCAATACATGAGTCGAATATGCAAATGATGTCATCAATATGCAAATGATAGGAAATTGATATGCAAATGAAAGAAATAAAACATGAGTTGAACATGCAAATGATGTCATCATATGCAAATGGTGCAAAGAAAAGAATGAAATGAATTGCCGAGTTGGGATGAAAAATGATGTGAATGGAAGTGAAATGAATGAAATCAGTTCTAAAAGAATATACAAATTATGTCATTAATATGCAAATAAATGGAATTAGTGGTGACTGACTATTGGAATGGTAAATTGATAAGTGAATGACAAATGAAAAGCAAACTATACAATACACTATAAAATGAGTTGAATATAGTTTATGCAGGTGATATCACAATAATAATAATAATAATGTTGGTTTCTTATATAGCACTTTCCCACTCCGTGCTTAAAGCGTTTTACAATTATTACCCCTGGCTCGGATCAGAACGGCACAACGGCCCTTTAGTCTTCCTCAACTCCCCAGGGAGCATACAATCCATTGCAGCCATTTAAGCGCATAGGATTAAAGCCTTCACATTGCAACCTACATCCTACCAGGTCCCCAATTATACAGCTGGGTTGACTGAGGCACAGTCGTGGTTCAAATCTTGCCCAAGGACTTTAGCCACTCAGAAACAAACAAGTATCTTTTCTTAGTGTTGAAGCAATTCGTCAAAATTTCTCATAAAGGTAATTAATAACCTCTCGTATTTGCTGAAGTCATGTTATTGGAAACTGTTTTTTACGACACTGGTAATCCAGCCTTTGGTTTACTTAGATAGATGCAAACTAAATCAATTGTTCTTCGGAATTCAATGTGGTAGATTACACAAGTGGTTGATAGAGGTTCTTCTGTTGTGTTATTCCAATCACCCTGTAATCAAGATAGTGTAAACATGGAAGTCCCAAAACACTACACTGCAAGTTTATGAAACTTGAACTCCCTACTGAGACTATAATTAAACCAACGTCCATTCAAGAGCTTATCACTGCTGTATCAACATGTTGTGATGATAGTTTGAGTTGTGTCCATTTTAGTAAACTGAAAGCTCAATTAACAGAGTATTAGCAATACATCACACTCCAAATTAATTAATAAATTAATTTTCAGAGATGCCTCCCCACTGAGACTATAATTAAACCAGCGTCCATTCAATAGTTTATCACTGTTGTATCAACATGTTTGTGTCTTACTTAGTAAACTGAAGGCTTGATTACCAGAGTATTAGTAATACATTACACTCTAAATAAACTAATTTTCAGAGATGCCGCCCCACTGAGACTATAATTAAACCAATGTCCATTCAACAGATTATCACTGTTGTATCAACATGTTGTGACAATAGTTTTAGTTTGTGTCTATCATAGAAAACCAAGGCTCAACTACCAGGGTAATTATTTGCAAACTAAATAAAAGTGGAGTGTTTATCGGAAGGATTATTGTTATATGAGAGGTAATTACCATAATAACCGTTACCATAGTTAATAAACAAATAGCATTAATGATATATTGAAATTTATCTTGTCTAATTATTCGGCCTTTCTCGTAAATGACTCGGCCTTTATCGTAAATCACGCGGCCTTTCTCATAAACGATTCGGCCTTTCTCGTAGATCACTCGGCCTTTATCGGTGATGCTAATCCCACGCTCTCTTTGAGAACTGACATATGTACAGTGATTCTGAAGAATGTTGAATTACTTGAACCAGAAATGACATCAATAAAATTTGTGACCTCGAAATGTTTAATTACTTGAACCGGAAATAAACATCAATTAAAAATGTAACCTCCAAATAAGACCTTAATTAAAAACGAAATGAGTAATTTTGTAATAGATTCCATACTGCGATAAATGAAAAAAAAATACAATCATTATCGGGTAAATGATATTGAGATAACGAGAAAAAATGTTATTAATTATATGAGTTTTTACATAATAATAAGCATAATTACATAACAAGCGTATGAGTTAGAGTTCACTATAGAATAACAACTGCTTGCTCCCAAGGCATCGTAGTAAACCATACCGTCTTTTACACCGAAACTAACACATCTCCAGAAACATGTGAAACTAATTTATTCAACAAAGATATACTAGTATGTTACCAATTAATTATTCATCAAATGGAGTTCAAACTTGTATTGTTATAAAAATAACAATTAAAATATTATAATTATGATGCGTCAAGGTCGTCTAATTACGTTAATTAAAATGTAGTACATTTAGCGTATGTATCATTATCAAAACACGTTGATAAACTAAATGTCCTTCATTTTAATTAATGTAATTAATAGATGTACTTGACACATACTTATTTTTAATAATGTTATTTGAAGAACAATGTAACAAATAAAAAAAAACGTTTGTATTCTATGTGATGTTAATGAGGTTATTTGAAAGCGTTTCGATATATTATCAGTCAGTCACATGTAAACAATGTTAATTTTTGATGATGATGTTTATGTTGAATACTAGCTCTCTATCTCATATCTGTCTTGCAGGTGTCGCAGGTTGTCTGTCTGTCTGTCTGTCTGTCTGTCTGTCTGTCCGTCCGTCCGTCCGTACCCGCTACGTACATGCATGCATGCATATATGTATGTATGTATGTATGTATGTATGTATGTATGTATGTATGTATGTATGTATGTATGTATGTACGTCTGGCTGATGTTTGTTCTGCAACACTGCGAAATATGACGCTGCGTCTTGGACGGTGCCGTAAAAGAGACTGTGGTTTACGACGACCATGGTTTACGACGATGTCTTTTGATCATGGTCTAACTACCCAGACATATCTTAGAACCCAATTCTTATATTTGTTTTTAACCCCGACGTGGACTCCCCTCCCCATAATGGTAGATTCTAAACCCCCAGTGGCATAGATAAGAAATGCCAAGGTGACTTATTTAGCTCACCTTATCGATCTTGATGACGTCATTATCAATCAAGTACGAAATGAGAAAAAAACACTGTTTTATTAATAGTTTGAAAAAGATTGGCGCTAGATACCCTAATCAAACAGTTGTACTAGAATGACGATAATATTTCTCAAAATTCTTCATGATTAAAGGGGAACCCAATTCCAAAAATAAGGGGATTTCCAGGGGGGGGGGCGGTACTTGTGGCCAGCTCTGGTAGGGGTGTGTGGCCCCCCCCGGGGGGGGGGGCAGTATCAGTGGCCAGTTCTGATAGCGGGGGGGGGGGGGGGGTTGTTAACAGTGCTGGAAACCCACTTTGACCAAAAATCAATACCCCATTTTAGACCATTGCAAGGTTTTTAAAAGATGAAAGTTTAGACCGAAATACATGAGAACATTTTTGGGCAATTATGGCAGTCATGATTTGGTAAAGGACAATGGACCACATTATAGACCCAGCAAAATAAGAAAATAATGCAAGGTGGACTCCATTTTAGACTCTTCAGTTCGAAAAAAAACAGACCCCAATTTAGACCAAAGGGCTAGAAAATGCACTCCAAAGGGTGGCACATGTATACGTGTATACTCAAATAGGGGCAGTCGCCGTAAACTTTCGGTTGTGGAGAGTAATTTGATGATTTCACATCATTGTATTCCAGCCACGTTCAGTCTGTTACCATGACGATGTGACTTTATTGACAAAAATAGGAATTCAAAAGTCATTTTGACCTAGACTGGGTTTGCATGAATTGCCTGCAGCCACCTGTTGTTTAGTCTAGTCCATATACGAAATGGTTACGATTTACAACTTTACTCACGGAAGAACCTCATAAATGCCTGAAATACATGAAGTGTGTACATGATTCAAGTTATCGAATTCATTTTTTCGATTCACAAAAACGGACGTGTTGGAGTGTACTTTGCCGGTGGCTCTCTCACTGACACACAGTGTGTGGTGAACGATAAGAACCAATGATACGTGAAAGGTCAAGCAATAGATTATCAAGGTCATGTATTTGCATAATACTGGTATATATTTGCATATATAATTGACTTATCTTTTCCACACTGCACCAAAATGGACGTCGATAATTGTATCACAGATGCACACGGCACTGACTATCTCCGCGTTCATTGACGCAAAGTTTCGTAAACACTGGGACTTTGAAAGGAAAACTTACCAGCTTGTGACTCTACACACGGGGTTGTATTTAAGCTGCCAACGGTGGTATTTTCTGGTCATAGCATGCACATACTGTTGGATATCACTGGTCCGTATCAGAGCGTGTCAAAATGGCGACTTAAATTACTGAGTATATTCGATGGTCTGGTACATCGTGATCGTCTGCGGTCGTATGTTAAACTGAGCGAACGTTTATTATCCTTCTTATTCAAACAGTGCAATCAAAGCCAATATTTACAATGTATCGAGTTGAACGTAGAGTAAGCATAGATTTAAGCAGGGTTTTGTTTGACGTGTTGGTTCGAATTCGTGTTCACACGCCCCTTTCTCGTTGCCATTGCTTGTTCTTACTACTTGTTGCCTTCGAGGGGGTGCAATGTGCGGAGTCCGTCAACGGGACGATTGCTCCACGGGCATTGGGACAAACTCCACTGAACTCCTCCGATGTTGTTACTAACAGCCGTAATATAACATCGCTATCAACCCCCATTCCGATTCCCGAAGCGGATATCTCAGCTTTAGGCAGTGATTGCCTTGGAGAACTCTTCGAGAAATACGGGGAAGACGGGAAACTGTCGTATGAAGGCTTTGAGAAGCTCGTCTTCAACATCGGCCTCGGAAAAGTACACCCCGAAACGTTGAATGACGCTAAAGTAAACAACACTGACGAACATGACGAAGAATCCCATGGCAGCCACAGTGAGAAAGATCAAATGGAAGAATTGGATGAATCAGTGGGTTACCATAGTGACGAGGAGGATAGCGAAGAAAAGGAGATGATACTGATGCACTTTGAGAATGTTGTTGATGAAGATTCGTTCCATGGAGTGTTTGGTGACGCTCACAGTGACAGACATCAAGACAACCATAGAGACAGCGGCCACATTAGTGTGGTAAGACAAATATTTAGAGAGAGAGAGAGAGAGAGAGAGAGAGAGAGAGAGAGAGAGAGAGAGAGAGAGAGAGAGAGAGAGAGAGAGAGAGAGAGAGAGAGAGAGAGAGAGAGAGAGAGAGAGAGAGAGAGAGAGAGAGAGAGAGAGAGAGAGAGAGAGAGTGAGTGAGTGAGTGAGTGAGTGAGAGAGAGAGGAGACAGTGAGAGTGAGAGAGAGAATGAATGGATGAATAAAATATATGATTGCTTGCATAATATTTTACCAGAGTTCACTACCCAATCATGCAACCTATATCAGCTTTCCTCTTTCTGTTACCAGGGTTCTAGTAAAACATTAGTAAAAAAAACTCAAAATGTATAGAAAACTGTCAATTTTACCAGATTTCACCCTCTCTGTTACCAGGGTTCTAGTAAAACATTAGTAAAAACACTGAATGTATATTGGAAACTGTAAATTTTACCAGATTTCAACCTCTCTGTTACCAGGGTTCTAGTACTAGTAAAACATTAGTAAAAACACAATGTATAGGAAACTGTAAATTTTACCAGATTTCAACCTCTCTGTTACCAGGGTTCTAGTAAAACTTTAGTAAAAACACAATAGGAAAGTGTTAATTTTACCAGATTTCACCCCCTCTGTTACCAGGGTTCTAAAACCTTAGTAAATATACTGAATGTATAGGAAACTGTAAATTTTACCAGATTTCACCCTCTCTGTTACCAGGGTTCTAAAACCTTAGTAAAAACACTGAATGTATAGGAAACTGTAAATTTTACCAGATTTCACCCTCTCTGTTACCAGGGTTCTAAAACCTTAGTAAAAACACTGAATGTATAAGAAATTGTAAAAATAAAAAAAAAGATAAAAAAAAAAAGATTTTTACAATTTGAAAATCCTGCAAAAAAAAAAAAAAAGATAAAAAAAAATTGTAAAATTTACCAGATTTCCGCCTCTCTGTTATCATGGTTATTAAATCTTACCAACCCTTCCCCCAAAACCCACAATGTATAGAAAAGTACACATTTTTTCCATATTTGTATCTCTCTCTCTGTTACAATAGTTTCCGGCTATCACAAAACATTGAAAAGAATATTACTGTTCATGGATTAATTTTCTAAAAATAAACAGCTTATAAACAATTTAACAATACATGGCTGGGAAAGTATTATGTAAGATGCCATAAATTCCTTGAATTAGATTCTTTGTTTGCTGTCTGTGTGGTTCCCAGCCACAATAGAAATGTTGAAAAAAAAGGAGGTAACCTTTCATGAATCAAAGTGAAAAAGAATAAAGAACAGTTAAAAACAATTGGTTATAAAATCTGCTGTAAGGTACTATCAGATCCTTTCTTTAGGGTAGTTTGTTGGTAGATTTAGAAAACTCAAACAATTTTCCCATGTTGCTAAAAATTCAGCGTGAAGGACAGTAGTTTATACAAAGATCAATTTGATTGGATATATTGTATATTTGTGTTTGACTCCTCACCAGCTTGGGAGCATCGCTAGTTGTTTTGTATGTACCAATATTTAGTGCATAATTGTACTAGAACATAGCTGTATTGTGGGCCCTCATCAACTACATACATGTAGAGCTAATCATTTGTTGACATGTTTCTGCGATGTACCATGTTATTGCAAAGCCCCATGATTAGCCTGATGTAATCGGATTAGCCCTATGTAGTCAGATTATCCCTATGTAGTCAGATTAGCCCTATGTAGTCGGATTAGCCCTATGTAGTCAGATTATCCCTATGTAGTCGGATTAGCCCTATGTAGTCGGATTATCCCCATGTAGTCGGATTAGCCCTATGTAGTCGGATTAGCCCTATGTAGTCGGATTAGCCCTATGTAGTCGGATTATCCCCATGTAGTCGGATTAGCCCTATGTAGTCGGATTAGCCCTATGTAGTCGGATTATCCCCATGTAGTCGGATTAGCCCTATGTAGTCGGATTAGCCCCATGTAGTCGGATTAGCCCTATGTAGTCGGATTAGCCCTATGTAGTCAGATTATCCCTATGTAGTCAGATTATCCCTATGTAGTCGGATTATCCCCATGTAGTCAGATTATCCCCATGTAGTCGGATTATCCCCATGTAGTCAGATTAGCCCTATGTAGTTGGATTATCCCAATGTAGTCAGATTATCCCCATGTAGTCAGATTAGCCCTATGTAGTCGATGAGGTCCCACAGTACAATTATGCAGTAGATATCCATACATACAAAACACTGCCCTTTTAGCTATGCGATGTTCCGAGGACTGTGAGAGAGTCTACATTTGTATGTCTACTGGTACAGAACTATATTTACTCACAATATTATGACTATGTCCTTATACCCAACAAAACAGTTTTAAGAAATGTTTCAGTTTCAGATTGTGTAGCTTTAGAGTAAAATAACTCGTCTCCTCAAAGTTAGGCCAGGTAAAAAAAATTGTGTGTTACCGATAACACGTCCTAAAAATTTTTATATGCAAAAAGGTAACATTCTGACAATTTACTTCTATTTCGTTGTAGATTTGGTTGCCATGGTATCTTAGTTTTTTGTTTTGTTTTGTTTTGTATAAGTAGTGCAATTGCGAACAATATCCACTTCAGGAATAAATGACAAAGAGATCTCCTAAATGGCCAAACAAATTGGTTCGCTGCTGCTCAGAATGATAAAAATGTAAGACGGCAAGGAATTTAAAAAGTCATTTTTTAAAAAATCATATTTCAGAGAGAAACGATGTCATTTCAGCCTATAACAGCACAGTCTACATATTGTGTTTGTCTTCTTCTAAATCACAGAATTGTCTTCATTTACTTCTTTTTACACCTCATCAATTATTACTACAGCGGAAGTATTGTGACCAACAAATATCTTGTCTGTAGGTCGACGTAATTAAAAAAATATAAAATGTCAATAAAATAAAATCTTGACCACCGTTCTACCCTATTTTCTGAAGTCATATTATCGAATAATTATAATAAAATAAAATGTAAAAATAAAAAAAAAATAAAAGTGTACAAAATAAAATGTGAATTAAAATAAAATCTTGACCACCGTTCTACCCTATTTTCTGCAGTCACGTTTAAAAAAAAAAAAAATTGCCTTATCATCATTTGCATCCGGTTATTAGAGTGTAATTAGTTTACATGACTCATTGTTGACATCTTAATTATGGAATAATAAAAAAAATCATTCATAGTTATTAATATTTTATTATTAATTTTTGAATTTTAATTATTACTACTTTAAAAAGTACACAGGAGGTAAAATACAATACAATGTATTAATTAATAATCTTAATGATGGTAATTAATAATTATCTTGAAACTGTTGTAGTATTTTAATTAGAAAATAATATGTAAATTTATGACAAGAATTCAATTAGGCGGTAGAACTTTGAACTTGAACCATTTTGGTTCTCATCCTACAAATTATTTCTGAAAATGTCGTCGATTGAGAAATGAAAGAATTTTCGTTGTAGTAAATATGTGGCAATAAAATACAGTAAAGTGTCGACAAAATAACTATTTTTTCCTCACTACTTCATGGTACTGCATACTGGCTTTGTATTCATATCACAACATACTACATACTGGCTTTGTATTCATATCACAACATACTACATACTGGCTTTGTATTCATAGCACTACATACTACTACGTACTGGCTTTGTATTCATAACACTACATACTACTACATACTGGCTTTGTATTCATAGCACTACATACTACTACATACTGGCTTTGTATTCATAACACTACATACTACTACATACTGGCTTTGTATTCATAGCACTACATACTGCTACATACTGGCTTTGTATTCATAGTACTACATACTACTACATACTGGCTTTGTATTCATAGCACTACATACTGCTACATACTGGCTTTGTATTCATATCACTACATACTACTACATACTGGCTTTGTATTCATAGCACTACATACTACTACATAATGGCTTTGTATTCATAGTACTACATGCTACTACATAATAGCTTTGTATTCATAGCACTACATACTACTACATACTGGCTTTGTATTCATAGCACTACATACTACTACATACTGGCTTTGTATTCATAGTACTACATACTACTACATACTGGCTTTGTATTCATAGTACTACATACTACTACATACTGGCTTTGTATTCATAGTACTACATACTACTACATACTGGCTTTGTATTCATAGTACTACATACTACTACATACTGGCTTTGTATTCATAGTACTACATACTACTACATAATAGCTTTGTATTCATAGCACTACACACTACTACATACTGATTTGAAATTGTACCGTCTGAAACAATTGTCAGTTTTAGCCAATTTAGGTAGAAGAGGGTGGGGCCTAACTGAGTGTAGACAGCTTTTTCAACAGTCACACAAAAGACAGCTGAGCCTCTGGGTTATAAAACACAAACATGCCACCATATAAACAAACAAAAATATTTTATTGTTTGCAATTACAACTATTTATTACAACATTGAAATGAACCATCAATAGCCCAGTTGATTGATGGCATATAAAACTACTGAAAGTTTATATAGCAAAGGTTATAAATCATATGTACAAATTGTCCTGATGTCAAATGACAGGTAAATAAACTAATTATTCCTTCACTAACAGACAGTGTGCCCTCTAACGATTGCTAAATTTTGTTGTGAGTCAAAATGATAAAAAATTGGTATTTCTTGTGAGTCACTACATAGTAAGAGATAGGGGAACACCAAATTTTGGTGCGTCGCTAGAAATTGTGTGCGTCAATGGCGCCTCAAATTGGCTTAGAGGGCAAACTGATAACAACTTTGATAAGTGTGGTCCCTATTTTCACACCTCTCTCACTGTTAGGCCATCCATACTTAATTTTATGTTTCTCATCAGAATACCTTGAAAATTACGAGTCGGTTGGTAGGGTAGTTAAAAATTGTTGTTGTTGATAGGATGTGTATGTGAACATGATGATACTTTTGTTTCATAATCGTACCTTAAAGTGGCCATATGGATGAGGATTGGGTACATTTGTATTTGTTTTGGGATTTTAATTCATAAAACAATTTTATCATGGCTTCCTACTTGAAAAATCGATGTGAAAGAACATATGCCAAGTCTTTGTTTGTCACTCAATTCAGTGCAAAAAACTAAAAAATGTGTAAAAAGTTTGTTATTTTACGTACAACAACAGACATTTTACACATTTATTAATCTTTTGCAAATTATTGAGTTACAAACACAATTTTTTTTTTATTGTTTTATTCCCTGTGCTCGAGGGTAAAAAGAGAAAAAATACAAAATTCACAAAACTTCACATACAAAATACAAAAGAAAAACATACACAGCATGAATGATATGAGGTCTGTAAATCGTAACAAACGTTCTGAAGATCTTTCCATTTATTGTCTTACAAACACAAACTTGGTATTTATTATTTCACATTGTTTTTTCATTATGTAGGAAAACTTACTAGAGTTATTTTATGAATAAGAAATCCAAAATAAATACCCATAATGCCAAGATTCCCCGGCACAAACGCTGTAGGTTGGAAATAATTTCCATATGAAAAGATACCTTACTGACTGTCAATCGGTTATTGCTCTGAAAATATCACCGTTTGCTCTTGAGTTAAACCCCAAGGTTTTAATTCCATAAACATTGTGATCTTGTGTTCCACTTGATCGGTGGTTTATTTACTCTCTGGGTAGTCATTAAGCCATTAATTCGGTAACAAAGAATTTTTCCACGTTCGGAGGATTAGCCTAGATGAATGGTTTGTGTCGGCCAATGCCCTCATGTATAATGCATTTGCCATCCATATGACCTCTTTTATGGCTTTCTCCAGACTACCTAAATATGTGATCAGTTAGGTCAATAGAAACACAGAATATAGAACTTGCAATCCAGACTGAGCATGCTCAGACGCAAAGGACTGTGGGATTATCTTTGGTTATCGTAATACCTAATCTGGAGCTACCGATAAAATAAACCTTCTACAATGGTCAGGGTGACTATGAATTGATTATTTGTGGTTACAACAATGTATCAACATTGTTTACAATACTAATTAATTGTATTTATTATGATATTTCCCATGATGCAACATTCAACATGGCGTGTTTGCAAGTTCCCTTTTACATGGAAGTACGTCCAGGCCTAGACTCTCTCACCAGTCCTTGGGAGCATCGTTATTATAAAATATTAATAACTATAAATTTTTTTTTTTATTATTCCATAAATACGATGTCAACTATGAGTCATACAAACTAATTACATTCTAATAACCAGATACAAAATTACAATAAGGCAAAATTTTAACAAATGTTTGTTTCCGATAACATTTTATTTTTACATTTTATTTTTTAAATTATTCCGATAATATAACTTCAGAAAATAGGGTAGAACTGGGGTCAGGATTTTATTTTATTGACATTTTATTTTTACACTTTTATTTTTTTTAATTTTACAATTTATTTTATTTTAATTATATTTTATGATTATCATCTGGCTCAACAAAAATCTTACCAAGACTACTTGGCAAGAGTGCTACATTTTATCGTCTGGCTAAAAAACAATCTTACTAACACTGCTTTTTTTTATCGTGATTACATTACCCCTGCCAGTTATTATGCCTGCACTTGTTTTCACTTTTAGAGGTGAGGAGAAATACTTCTGTTTTGCACTGTTATGTAAACAGCACTATGTATGTATGTACAAGTTAGTACCCACTTTGGTGGACTGTGAGTTCGTATTGTGGGAGTTTTACCCATGGATTTGTATTTTTCTGTGTACATGTACCTAATCCAATATACAGTGATTACATTACGCTTGACAGTACATTACGCCACTGTTTGCTGAGGTGAGGGGAACGCTCCTGTTTTGCACAGTTATGTCAACAGAACCATTGTAAGCAAACTTATCATTGTTTGACAGTTACTGGAGTTATACAAATGGATTTGTATTCTTCTTTGTGACAAATTGAACAGACAGTGATAACCATACAATCATGTTTACTCACTTCATGGGCAGTTTATCGGTGTTTGTATATATGGATCTGTACTGTTCTTTGTACCTTTATATTCAATAGACAATGATTTTATTACATCTGCCAGTACGTTACGCCCGTGCTTGTTTTCACCTTTATGCCGTAGTATGTACAAGTCATAACTGTGTTGATGTGTTAAATGCTAAAGGTTATCTTTTCAAAACCCAGATTATTTATGTGCATATTAAACTTTAAAGTGTTATAATATTAACCCATTCAGTACTGAAAACTTTGCCGCCAAAATTATTTGAACAAAATTCTTGTTTTTATGTAAGTTTTTGGCATATATCAGCTTAATTTTAGACTGGAATTAAAGAAATGTTACTTCGTAATGAAGTAATATTATTACAACTATGAAAATGTTCATATAAATTTGGTCCCAAAATTATTTAAAACTCGTCTCCAGTCGTGAAAAGGTTAACTTATTCATTTAGTAACAAAGAAGTCATTTCTTGGTAGCGTTAGTAACAATTTAGTGAAATGGCTTCTAGCCAACAACTCTGTCATCATAACAGCATCAGACAGCCCATCATCATCATCACCGACCATAAATGAGTTGTTTTTCCAAATATTTCTCTCCATTCACGAAAGGAAAGTACAAGGACCCGTTACTGCCTCGGAGTCATAGACTTATTGTCATTATGAGTCGCTTGAGTTGAGACAGAACCCTTAGGTCATAGCTATTTTCCAGCTGACTGAAGAGAAAAGTAGAGAGTAAAGTAACTTTACTTACTCAAGCATAAGATAAAAAATGGCAAACAGTGTCGCAGCCAGGCTTTGGAAAGAGTGGGACATAGTGTCCCGAGACTTTCATTTTTCTGGTCATCATAAATTTTTTGGGGACATTATTATTTTTAAAAAGTGCCAATAGCATTGTAGCACAACTGTACAGTTTTTAAAGATATTTACACACATGCTGATCCATGCTAGATATTTGCTGAATGATTATGCAGTTGCCTATCCAACCCTGTTGTTATCTATGCAATATACGCGATCATTTGGCGGTTGCTATAGACGTGGTCATGTTGCGCACTATTGTTAAACATATTTGCACGCACTGTTAGTGTAGGTCATCTATGACCCATCACTTCCAAAATTGTGGATCAGGTCCAAAAAATGTCTGTCAAATGACCCAAAAAAAACCTCTGGCTGCAACGCTGGCAAATAGTAATGGCAATATTATTCTCGCCCCCAATGTAATCGTTACTATTTACACCGCCATGTTTAGACAATATTGGCATCCAGCCAGACTATGACTATATTTGGAATGTTTTGACTCGTCTGTTTAGCAGCACAGCGCCAATGATGTAGACATGAGTTGTAATGCCGACGAACAACCAGGGTTAAGTGTGCCCTCTAATTACGACCAAATTTTGTGTTTTTGGTCAAAATGATAAAAACTGGCATTTCTTGTGAGTCACCACATAGTAAGAGATGGGGGAACACCAAATTTTGGTGCGTCACTAGAAATTGTGTGCATCAGTGGCATGTCAAATTGGCTTAGAGGGCACTCTGCTTCTAAGCCAATTTGACATGCCATTGGATGCACACAATTTCTAGTGACGCACCAAAATTCAGTATTACCCTATGTCTTATCGTGTGGTGACTCACAAAATAAAACCCCAAGTTCGTTTCATTTTAATGTACAGCAAAAAATGCTGACTTTCATTAGAGGTCACACTGCTGTCATAGTCAGAAAGATCCAGTTGTTGGTCCGATGCTGTAACCACTCACTGTGACTCCATGTTGAGTTGAGTGTATTATAGAAACAGAAAGCCTGGGTCTTTCATGCTCACTGCTGTCCATTATTGGGACATTCATGGCCTTACTACTAATGTTGGGTTTTTATATAGCGCTTTCCCACGCCGTGCTGTGCATTACTACTGAGGCAGTCAAAGTTTCGATTTTAATACTGTCTTTCAGGCTCACTGCTATCTATGATCAGGGACATTCATGGCCTTACTACCGAGGCAGTTATGGTTTCGATTTTAATACTGTGTTTCAGGCAAACTGCTATCTATGATCAGGGACGTTCATGGCCTTACTACAGTGGCAGTCATGGTTTCGTTTCTTCAATTTTAATACTGTCTTTCAGGCGAACTGTGCTGCCTTTGATCAGGGACATTCATGGCCTTACTACAGTGGCAGTCAAGGTGTCTATTTACAAACTTAAACTAATTTTGTATGATATTTGGTGGGTCCATTACCTTGGGTGTCTAGTTGGGAAATTGTTCAAATCAAAATGATCGCATCACAGGTGTGTGATTTGGGTAAAAAAATGTGATTTTTGGTCAAAAAACTTAAACTCAGAAACTACTGGGCAGATTGGTGCGAAATTTGATGGGAACATTCTTAAGGAGGTGTAAAGTAAGATTTGTTCATGACATGATGATTCCATCAGTGATATGCAAATTAGGGCTAAAAATGTGTCTTTTTGGTTAAAAATCTATAATTCAAAAACTACTGAGCAGATTGGGCTGAAATTTGATGGGGATGCATCTAGGGATGTATGGATGAAGATATATTAAGCATACAATAATTCCATGAGTGATATGCAAATTAGGTGTAAGAATGTTCATTTTTGGTCAAAAACTTATATCTCAAAAAGTACTTGGTCAATGAGTTTGAAACTTGGTGAGATGGTTCCGAAAGTGTTATTCTGCAGATTTTCTACAATTTTTTTTGACAAAATTGGCCCTAGCAACCATGACCACACCCTTAGCAACAACCAAATGGTAGTATACTTTGGTCAAATAACAAGATCATCTGGTAGGCAAGTGAGTAAACATTCAAAAAATGTATGCAAATACCCTAGCAACCATGACCACGCCCATAGCAACAGCCATACGGTGGTGTATTTCACAAAGATAACAACAGGGATTAATAGACAATTGAATAAAAATTCAAAAAATGTGTGTAAATTTGCATAGCAACAAGACCACACCCATAGCAACAGCCAAATAATCATGTATATTGCAAAGATAACAACAGGAATAGAAAGACAAATGAATAAACATTCAAAAATGTATGCAAATACCCTAGTAACCATGACCACGCCCATAGCAACAGCCAAATGGTGGTGTATTTCACAAAGATAACAATGAGTTTTAATAGACAATTGAATAAACATTCAAAAAATGTATACAAATACCCTAGTAACAAGACCACGCCCATAGCAACAGCCAAATGATCATGTGTATTGCAAAGACAATATCAGGAATTCATACATAAGTGAACAAAACATACATAAATGTATGCAAATATATCTAACAACATGACCACACCCATAGCAACAGCCAAATGATAGCATTTATCGTAAAGATAGCAACATGGTTGGATAGGCAACTGGATAGTCATTCAGCAAATGAACACTTATTGTTAGCATGGACTAGCATATGGATAAACATTTTTAAAAACTACAGTTGTGCTACAACGCCATTGGCGGTATTTATATTTGCGTCATTCATAGTATGTTTGTTTAGTACTTACTCAGGAACAACAAACACATTGCGTAGTAAGAATTTAGAGAAATATTTACATTAAGTCAACAATTATGTAGAAAGTATGTTTATTTAGTACTTACTCAAGAACAACAAACACATTTCATAGTAAGAACTTACAGAAATTTTTACATTAAGTTCACAATTATGTAGAAAGTACATTTATTTAATAATTACTCAGGAACAACAAACTCATAGTAAGAACTTAGAGAAATTTTTACATTAAGTTAACAATTATGTAGAAAGTATGTTTATTTAGTACTTACTCAAGAACAACAAACTCATTTCATAGTAAGAACTTAGAGAAATTTTTACATTAAGTTAACAATTATGTAGAAAGTACATTTATTTAATAATTACTCAGGAACAACAAACACATTTCATAGTAAGAACTTAGAGAAATGGCTTATACTTTAAGTTTAAGTCAATATTATCAATGTTATGTCAAGGTTTTTGATTGTTGTGAAGAACCATGTAGGAAGTGACTTATATATCTACAGACAATTACTGAGAAGTGTGTGTGGTACACAAGTGTTTTTATCCTTGTGATGAACCAGGATGTGGCTAAGCCTAACGTTGTAAACACTTACTGAGAAATGAGACATACGTAAATGTTGGTTACACAAAAGTGTCGCATGAAATCCGATGTGGACGTGCATATTGCGGTGTTACACAACATTACTCAGAAATAAGACATACGTAAATATTGGTTACAACAAAAGTGTCGCATGAACTGCGATGTGGATGTTCATATTGCGTTTTAGACAACATTGTAAACACTTACTGAGAAATAAGACATACATAAATATTGTGTACTACAAAAGTGTCGAGTTTTACGAGGGACTGACTTGATGTATCTCGACAGCACAGTAAACAAGCTTAGTCTATGAGGGTTGGGGGGTATGTACTACCAGAAAACGATGTATCTCAACAGTGCAGTAAACAGGCTATAGGGCTAGGAGGTACAACCAGCTAATAATGTATCTCAACAGTGCAGTAAACAGGCTATAGGGCTAGGAGGTACAACCAGCTAATGATGTATCTTAACAGTGCAGTAAACAGGCTATAGGGCTAGGAGGTACTACCAGCTAATGATGTATCTCAACAGTGCAGTAAACAGGCTATAGGGCTAGGAGGTACAACCAGCTAATGATGTATCTCAACAGTGCAGTAAACAGGCTATAAGGGCTAGGAGGTACAACCAGCTAATGATGTATCTTGATAGCACAGTAAACAGGCTATAGGGCTAGGGAGGTACTACCAGCTAATGATGTATCTCAGCAGTACAGTAAACAGGCTATAGGGCTAGGAGGTACAACCAGCTAATGATGTATCTTAACAGTGCAGTAAACAGGCTATAGGGCTAGGAGGTACAACCAGCTAACAATGTATCTCAACAGCACAGTAAACAGGCTATAGGGCTAGGAGGTACTACCAGCTAATGATGTATCTCAACAGTGCAGTAAACAGGCTATAGGGCTAGGAGGTACAACCAGCTAATGATGTATCTCAACAGTGCAGTAAACAGGCTATAGGGTTAGGAGGTACTACCAGCTAACGATGTATCTTGATAGCACAGTAAACAGGCTATAGGGCTAGGAGGTACAACCAGCTAATGATGTATCTTAACAGTGCAGTAAACAGGCTATAGGGCTAGGAGGTACTACCAGCTAATGATGTATCTCAACAGTGCAGTACACAGGCTATAAGGGCTAGGAGGTACTACCAGCTAATGATGTATCTTGATAGCACAGTAAACAGGCTATAGGGCTAGGGAGGTACTACCAGCTAATGACGTATCTCAACAGTACAGTAAACAGGCTATAGGGCTAGGGTGGTACAACCAGCTAATGATGTATCTCGACAGCACAGTAACCTGGGTATTACACATATGACAAAGGGAAAATGTTTCGTATATTCAGATTGTTGACAGAATATAAATTATTAGTTTGATTTGTTGTGAGATATGGCGTAAATAAACAGGTGTTGATTTTTAAATATTTTAGTAAACACTTCAAAGGGACTTTGAGATGTTGACTCTTACTATCAGTAATAACGGAGTCGTATATCTTGTGCCTTCCAGTACTTGACACGACCACACACACAAAATGCTTTGTTCTCAACTTAATAAACACTTTGACTTTTCAAGATTACTGAAAACCATTCTTGTAATAGTTTGTCATAGTGGCGATAATTTTTTTTAATGTTCTGACCTTCAAAAGTTCCAAACTTTAAAAATACTTTAATTGTTGTTGATTTTTTTGGCCTGCAAAAGTCCAAACTTCAAATATGCTTGTTCTGGTCTGTAAAAGTCCAAACTTCAAAAATACTTTTAACCATTTTTGATTGCTCTGAACACTTGTACTTGCTTGTCGTAATGTTGATAACTTTTTTCATGTTCTGACCTGCAACAGTTCCAAACTTCAAAAGTACTTTGACCGTTTTTGATTGCTGTAAACACTTGTCCTCGCTGGTCGTTAAGTTAATGAAAGTACGTTCAGGTTCATCTTGCAAATGTTAGGTCAGTGCAGTAGTAGCCTTGATATGTGTTCATGCATGGCCTCGGTCATAGACGTGAACATGGTGTCAAACAGTCTGCGCTCTAAGCCAATTTGATGTGTCACTGATGCACACAATTTCTAGTGACACACTAAAATTTGGTGTTCCCCTATCTCTGTCTGTGTGGTGACTCACAAGAAATCCCATCATTTATCATTTTGACAGTGCAATAGTAGCCTATGCATATAGCCTCGGCCTTACTAACTAAGTCTAGATTTTAACATGGTGTCAAGTCTTTGCCGACTTGTAAAGAGAGATCTTGAGATTCGTTGCAGGATAGCACTAGAGTACCATGCCCTAGAGTCGAGTCATGGGGATTTTGACTGTGGGGAGCCAATCGTCAAAATCGTCACACAACATGACTTGAGTCTATGGTCTTAGAGCACAGGCTTTTGTTTCCCTAGATATGTTTCATAAGACAATAAAACATCGATAAAATATCGATACTTGACCGATAATATATGAAAGGGGTAAATACGAGTTTCTAGGATCCTGTAAGTCCACAGTCTGCGAAATACGTTTGACACCAATTTATGACACTAATACATGTTCATTCATAACTGGCATCATAGCAGAAAGAACTTAATACTCAGTGTTAAAGGCCATAACAGTATGACGTTGATCAATAATCCTTTTTTCAGATAGCTTGCACTCGTTGTGTAAAAAACAAACAAACAGCTGTTGTTATGGTGATGTTGTCAAATATTGAATTAAACGCTTGGTGTATTTATGGCAATATAAAACGATAAAATGTCAAGTTTGTTGTACAAGTGTCAAACTCTTTCTGGTACTAGCTGTGACCCGTCAACAACTTTGATTGGAAATTGATAGAATTGTTGACAGTTTTCAACAGATACATGTACAACCTGTCCGAGGGACTGACTCAACATACTGTCTGTCCAGCCTGTCGACTGTCTCTCTGTCTCTGCGGACTGTCAATCAGCCAGTCATCTGTCTGTCTGTCTGTCTGTCTGTCTGTCTGTCTCAACATACTGTCAATCAGCCAGTCATCTGTCTGTCTGTTTGTCTGTCTCGACATACTGTCCATCAGCCAGTCATCTGTCTGTCTGTCTGTCTCGACATACTGTCAATCAGCTAGCCGTCTGTGTGTGTGTGTGTCTGTCTGTCTGTCTGTCTTGAGATACTGTCAATCAGCTAGCCATCTGTCTGTCTGTCTGTCTCGACATAGTCAATCAGCTTGCCATCTATGTCTGTCTGTCTTTCTGTATGTCTGTCTGTCAGTCAATCAGCCAGCTGTCTGTCTCTTTGTCTCTCTCTCTGTCTGTCTTGACGTACTGTCCAGCCAGCCAGCTGTCTCTCTGTCTCTCTGTCTCTCTGTCTGTCTGTCTTTCTGTCTGTCTGTGTCAGTTAGTCAGTCTGCCTGCCTGTCTGTCTGTGTCAGTTAGTCAGTCTGCCTGCCTGTCTGTATGTCAGTCTCCTCCAATAAGTGTCAATCCACACCAATACTATTTCAAACATTTATGTCAGCTTCTGTGTGTTCTTGAAATTTTTCAGATTTGATGATTACTGTATGTGCAAAGGTAAAGAATTGCACTGTCCTTCAGGCTCTGACAACTTTTTTTTCAACTTTTTTTCAAATGATCAAATTTTAACCCAAATCCAAACTTGGTTTTTGTTATCACAAATATACCGTAACAGGGACATAGAAAATTATAGCGACAGAAGAAAAAATGTTTTGATTTGCGGAATTTGGTGTGCAAAGTTCGCAGCGACTGATATGCGGTTGTGACCGGAGGGGGAATAGAAGTGTTACAATTGTAGGTTTTACCACTTTCATATATTATTTGCTAAGTTTCTCAATATTATTGATATTTTGAAACATTTCCTGGGTAAGTGCCTGTGCTTGAATAATATATAATAATAATAATAATAATAATAATAATAATAAACATTTATATAGCGCCATATATCCATGACAGTGCTCATAGGCACTTCACATTTGAAATAAATCAAAAGCTACTGCAATTACAAGTATGGCTGTAAAAAAAATAGCAACGTTATAATGATTTAAAATGATTTAAAGAGTACATTTAAATCGACTAAATCTAAATAAATGATTGGTAAGAGTAATTCAGTTTAGATTACACACTGTAAATCTGGGTGAAAAGGTCCGTTTTCAACTTGCGTTTGAAAGTGTCAATTTGTATGCATTGTCTGATGTGACATGGGAGATTGTTCCAAAGCTTCGGTGAATCATTCTGTTTGATAACTTCTACAAAGTTTATATGGATCTCGTAAAAAAAGTTAAGGGTCGGCAGTGAAAAACTAGGTGGGGATCAGGTAACCGGAACCAAACAATTATTTTTTTAGGCCTGATTGGGTGTATATGTCTGCAGAACAGAAAATCATTGGGAGTAATTCCAGCACAAAAAAAATTATATTCTTTAAAATGAAAAAAAAATATAATAAAAAAAAAAATTAAAAAAAAGTTATCTTGTATATCACAGTCCATATTATGATTTATATACATATTGAGACAGTATTTGTAGACATGTAGCTAAATACACCTGTTATGTATGTACAGAGTGTGTTTGACAACATTAGCTATTGATATACCAGTTATGTTGACTTTTTACTACCTTATCTTAAAAGCCATGTATCAATTTATCATGTCTGCTCTACCTGTTAAGAGACATAAGTGCTGTGGGATATTATGGGATAGTGAGCTACATTTGCATGACAATGTACTAACAGTTACAGATCTTGGACAAGTGGACTGCACATTGTAAATGTCAGAGATTGAATTTTGGAATACTTTTGGCCCATATTCATTGCATATAAAACATCACACATTCTTTTCACAGCAACAGGTAGCCTTGTACCTGTGAAAAACTTAGACTTCGTCATTAAAAATCAATCAATCAAGAGAGAGGTTGACTCAAAGTTCTTGACCTCTGACCCGGGTCAGCGACCCAGGTCAGAATACATTAATCACTGTTCTTGCTTAAACTGGTTATACAAGTTTATGACATATGGATATTGTTTCTGTGTGATATCACTGATGTCAAATGAATATTTGTTTTAGATTGTTCAGTTACAAAACAACTTTACCACGTTTTTCTACTTGAAAAATAACGTGATATGAAATACAACAAGTCCATATTTGTTTATTTATTTATATATGTATATAGGAAATCATCCTACAGGCATTGTCCAATAACAGGAGGGCCCAGTGTTGATGCAGCAGGAAACCTGCCTTGTTCGGTGATTCTCGCAAACCAGAGCTGTTATTTCTTTCGCTGCACTTCGAAATAGGGGACGGCTCCTCAAAAACAGTGCCATAAAACAGGCCGTGGTTTGCGACGATGTGTTCAGTAGTATGTCATTTGCATATCATGCATACATTTGCATATTCATGATATGCAAATTATTGGTATTGAATTGAATGTATGAGTACTGATATGTGATGAAATATGATTGATATGAGTCACTTTTAAATGATACAATAATATTAATATTTATCGTGAAAATTATTAATAATTCACCACAACAGATTTAGAATGAAATGCATGAATCATTCGGCTGGAAAAGTGACATTTTATTTTATGATGGAATTTTGTAAAGTTCAGAGATTAAAGTTCGATACATATTTCAAAAACCTAGAACTGCTAGGGTAAATTATTACGGCAAATGTACTCTCAGAAAACTAACAAATGTTACCATAGGGTAGATATTACTGTGGCAAGTGTACTACTAACAAATGTTACCATAGGGTAGATATTACTGTGGCAAGTGTACTACTAACAAATGTTACCATAGGGTAGATATTACTGTGGCAAGTGTACTACTAACAAATGTTACCATAGGGTAGATATTACTGTGGCAAGTGTACTACTAACAAATGTTACCATAGGGTAGATATTACTGTGGCAAGTGTACTACTAACAAATGTTACCATAGGGTAGATATTACTGTGGCAAGTGTACTACTAACAAATGTTACCATAGGGTAGATATTACTGTGGCAAGTGTACTACTAACAAATGTTACCATAGGGTAGATATTACTGTGGCAGATGTACTACTAACAAATGTTACCATAGGGTAGATATTACTGTGGCAACAATGTTACCATAGGGTAGATATTACTGTGGCAAGTGTACTACTAACAAATGTTATCATAGGGTAGATATTACTGTGGCAGATGTACTACTAACAAATGTTACCATAGGGTAGATATTACTGTGGCAAGTGTACTACTAACAAATGTTACCATAGGGTAGATATTACTGTGGCAAGTGTACTACTAACAAATGTTACCATAGGGTAGATATTACTGTGGCAAGTGTACTACTAACAAATGTTACCATAGGGTAGATATTACTGTGGCAAGTGTACTACTAACAAATGTTACCATAGGGTAGATATTACTGTGGCAACAATGTTACCATAGGGTAGATATTACTGTGGCAAGTGTACTACTAACAAATGTTATCATAGGGTAGATATTACTGTGGCAGATGTACTACTAACAAATGTTACCATAGGGTAGATATTACTGTGGCAAGTGTACTACTAACAAATGTTACCATAGGGTAGATATTACTGTGGCAAGTGTACTACTAACAAATGTTACCATAGGGTAGATATTACTGTGGCAAGTGTACTACTAACAAATGTTACCATAGGGTAGATATTACTGTGGCAAGTGTACTACTAACAAATGTTACCATAGGGTAGATATTACTGTGGCAACAATGTTACCATAGGGTAGATATTACTGTGGCAAGTGTACTACTAACAAATGTTATCATAGGGTAGATATTACTGTGGCAGATGTACTACTAACAAATGTTACCATAGGGTAGATATTACTGTGGCAAATGTGCTACTAACAAATGTTATCATAGGGTAGATATTACTGTGGCAGATCTACTAACAAATGTTACCATAGGGTAGATATTACTGTGGCAAATGTACTACTAACAAATGTTACCATAGGGTAGATATTACTGTGGCAAGTGTACTATCAGAAAACTAACAAATGTTACCATGGGGTAGATATTATAGCAAATCTACTATCAGAAACTAAAAAACATGGCTTTTGGTGAAATACAGATTTAATTCATTTGTAACATAATAAAAACACTTTGAGGTATAAAAACACTGTGTCACCTAATTGAGACTGTATAGTCTTACTAAATTGATAGTCCACTTAAAAACAAACACTTGAAAAATTGAATGTGTCAACTCAAACACTTAATATCAAACAGTCTCAAAATTGAGTAATTTGCATATATGATGAAGTGGTAAATGATAAATTAGAGTCTTAAACTGCTATTCAGATATCATTTCAAAATTCAGATATGTGACCCTCATTCGACTCATCCTACCCCTCCCTCCTTCAGAGTGGAACAGTCCACTTATAATGACATCATCATACGCAGATCTTCAAAGTCATCAAGGTTGGGTGGAAATTAACAATTAATGCTCCCTAAGCCTCGTCTAATTAGTTGATGGATCCCCTAGGGACAGCAGAAAAGGGTAACATCAAAAATTTATATGAGATGTGATAACTGAATAAATATTATGGTCTCTGTGGACGTGCAGCACATGATAAATGAAAATAGTTGGGTAAAGTCACTCAGTGGTGAATTGTAAACGGGAGAGAGAGTAATATTGCAACATTTGAAAGACATTTTGTCGGACAGTGGATGTTGCCATGGTGATACTTGTAGGATCTTTATATTATAGGTAAGGAGAACTTGGAGGTTTTTTGTTCTGTTTTTGCGTGATATTGAAGGTATTTTTGTCTGTTGCCTGTTGCTGCCATGTATTTGTAACCGTTTGATATGAATTAATATTTGGTGTAATACAAAATAATGAGGTGTATATTGAAGACTTTATATTAGTGTATTATGTATGTTGTAGTCTACAGTGGCTTGTTTTAATTCATAGTCATATTTTATTGGGGAAGGGAATGTTGCAGGCATTTTTGGGGGGTGGGGTGGGTTGGGAATGTTGCAGGCATTTTTGGGGGGTTGGGAATGTTGCAGGCATTTGGGGGGGGGTATGTTGCAGGCATTTTTGGGGGGTGGGTTGGGTTGGGGATGTTGCAGGTAATTTTTTGAGGCTGGGGGTGTTTCAGGTGAAGTGATTGGGAAGTCTCAAAACACCAATGTGACAATGGCCCCATTCCAGCAAAAATGAATGGGCCATTTTCAATTTCAATGGGCCCAAGTTAGCATTCATGATCCAACAATAAAGCGAAATACTTAAAATGAAGTAACCATCAATTCTACATTTTTATTGACAAAATATGAGCTCACACATAAGGAGGTTTCAAATGTGAAAGATGCATCTTTCAATCACAGGTCATTACATAACAGTTAATAACTATTATAACAAAATCCAAACAATGATGAGCACAGGGATATATGAGTCTCTATTTAACAGAGGTTTTTATTAGCCTCTTTTCGTCATGAAATTTCCTTAAGGATTCCTCAAAGTTGTGTACGTCCGATGACGGGCCATCATTGGTATCTAAAACTTCTGGCAGAGATTGCGTCTGCTTGGTGAAACATAGCTGAGGTTGTCGATGGTCTCGTTTCAATATCTTTTTCGGAGGCATGTTTAATACAGTAAACGCACGTGTTTGCCAGCCAGAAATGACGCGATCGCCATGTGGGGGATAATTCATCCATATAGTTACATTGTTTCTAAATTATGTATACGAGTAGTACGTAAAAAGAGACTTTATAGTATAGTAACTAGTTACTACGGAATGAATGGTGAGGTAGAATTGGCAACATTCGTTATTTCTGATAGGGCCTATAGGGGTACGAAAGTAAAAGTGTTCTTATGTAGTCACATGAAAATTAAATACATAAATAAGTAAAGTAATATTTCTGCTTGTTATTGTTTGTACAGTAGGGAAGCATGTTCAAGTCGCGAACCGTAAGTCCGTACCGTATGAAGCCATGCAACCGTTGTAAGCCTGACACTGAAAAGTGGACATTGCGACGGTAGTTTTCTGTGGTAGCGATTTGAGTTGTTACCTACAAGATTAGTAATTGTGTTGATAAATTTATGCTTCAAGTATTTATTCTAAAACATCGGTGATCATAATCACTGATCGTAACATTCATTCAAGGAGTTGACGTCTTTTCTCATGCATGATGAATGCAGTGACGGTCAGGCGAGGTCATCAAAGGGCATACTAATTTGAATATCTTGAATCGTGTTGGTTTGATCTGTTTCACTATACCCGGGGAATAGTCATGCGTGTATCGTGTATTCAAATAGTCAAACATGGATAGAGGGACATGAAACAGTATAAGTATTCAGATTTGCTTTGCAAAAGACGACATGTAGGGGCATCATTTCAAACAGCTGACGTGAGTTGGGTTTACAATGTACTTCGTGCGTGCGTGCGTATGCATGTATGTATGTATGTATGTATGTATGTATGTATGTATGTATGTATGTATGTTAACTTTGTCATTGCACCATAGGATCTTTGAAAATGTTTGTATAGTTTAGAAGTGAGTACAATACTTTGAACTTAACTCAGTGCTACAGTACTAGTACCCACAGTACCCCCATGTAGACTGGAACTGGTAGAGGGCGCCATAACACATAACATCTAATGTGGAACATATTTCCAAGGGATTTAAGTTTCACTGAAAAGAGTGTTCCGACTGAATCTGACCAATTTAATGATTCCAAGAATCAACAGGACATTATGATATAGTAAACGTTAATTTGGAACAGATAATATGAAACAAATGTGATGTTTTGATCATTCTACTATGGATCTTGATCTGTGATCACCCAAAAATGTCCTATTTGTATGTACTACATGTTCAAGTGGATTGATGATTCGCTGATTTACTTGTTTTGAAATATTCTCTATTATCAGGTTTTTTTTCTTTTTGTTTTCAGTGCTTGACGCCTGGACAGCTGGTCCATGTGTATGGTGTCCACCCTTGGGAAGGGTTGGACCAGTCGCAGTTTATTCAAATCTGTCCTATACTTGTCCAGCAGTTGGATAGTCATTCATGTTTACAAGTGGGAGATCACCATGGGGAGGGAGGACATAAGATGAACCAGCCTGATATCTTTTCCATTCCCGGCCATAGTAAGTGTCTTTATACTTAGTAATAAATAGTTTGTTTTTTTACAATACCATGGTTCCAAAAGGGAACTTGCAATCCAGACTGAGCATGCTCAGACGCCAATGAATATTTGATTATCTGTAGTTATCGTAATACCTAATCTGGTGCTACCAATAAAATAAACCTCCCACAATGGTCAGGGTAACTATGAATTGATTATTGGTGGTTATAAACAATGTATCAACATTGTTAACAATACTAATTGATTAGTATTTATTATCACATTTCCCATGATGCAACATTCAACATGGCGGTTTTACAAGTTCCCTATTACTTACTACCTCATCAAGCTTGATTCATGACAAATCGGGGAAAATAATGGTGATTTAGAACAGTTTGATATATATTTTAAGCACCCTAGAACCACTGATGTACACACAGTTTTTTGTGACGTGGCACAAACAGGGTATATTAATCCATATTTTCTGTTCAAAGACAATATCTTGGCTTGCGTATAGTATAATAACACATTTAACTCATGTTTTCAGGGTTTTTTTTTTCAATTAATGGGTTACAAAAACTGACTCAGTCTGTGTTTTTACACTGTTTTTTTTTTGAAGTAGAAAAACATAAAATTGTTTTATGACGTAAATATCCAAAGTTAATACCTGTTTTTTCTCCATATGGTCACTTTAATTTGAAGTTGATATCACGACATAATGAAACCATATGCTGGTAAAGGGTCGTACTCTGTTTGAAACTGACATATTAAAGTGGCCATATGGATGAGAATTTGGTATTTATTTTGGATTTTTATTTGATAAAACAGCTTCACCATGTTTTTCTACTTGAAAAAATAATGTGAAATAACATATACCAAGTTTATGTTCATAACTCAATAAACGGCAAAACATTAAACAATGTGTAAAATGTGTACGTACAATAACAAACTTTTTACACTTTTTGCATCTTTTTGCAATGTATTGAGTTATGAACATGGACTTGGTATATGTTATTTTGCATTATTTTTTCAAGTAGAAAAACATAGTGAAGCTGTTTTATCAAATAAAAATCCAAAATAAATACCAAATTCTCATCCATATGGCCACTTTAACTAATGGTTTCCTCTATAGATATGACAGCTAATTCATCTTTAATAAAAATATGTTTATTTATTAAAGGGGCACGAGCTGAGTTTATGAATTATTCACTCATGTGATAATACTTGAATAAAATCTAAATTAATTTAAACTGTTCTAGAATAATGTTAATATAATGTTGTTTATTCGGTACTGTAGGCCATGGGCCTTAAAGTGGGTATTTATTTTGGATTTTTAATTTATAAAATTTTATCATGGCGTCCTACTTGAAAAATCAATGTGAACCAATGCAGACCAAGTCTTTGTTTGTAACTCAGTACATTGCAAAAAACTACAATAACAAACATTTTACATGTTTTATTAATCTTTAAGTTGATAGTCAGAGTGTTTGAAAACATTTTGTGTTGCAGTTTTCCTTCATTTTTCTCGCTCAACTAATCCTCTTGTATTTCTTTCCTCTCCAGTTTGGGGTTATGGTTTTCTGGCTATAACAATAATAAGTGGTGTATCGTTAGTCGGAATTCTCACCGTTCCGTTAACACGGCGTTATCCAACGCTCTACAAGCGTCTTCTGTCGTACTTGGTGGCATTAGCTGTTGGTTCTCTCGCAGGCGATGCCCTGTTACATCTTATCCCTCACGTAAGTTAAAACAATCAGTGTTTTGTTGTTTGAAATTCTGATCATTTCATAACATGGCAATGGCATTATATCCAAGTGCCCTATTAGAGGTCTTTTTTTTATCTATAAGTAATAATGTAAAATTGTGATTCATTCGGGACTGATTTTTGAGTGCAGATCTAAAAAACAATTTGATTATACCGTACGGTAATATATATTTTGCACCAATCTTTGTTTAACTGAGAAACTATGTATAATCAATGCTGAACAGAGCGTGCTACTGAATATAAAATCAGAATTATTATCCAAATGCCGCCATGAAAATAAATATTTCCTTGCTAACTATAGAAGTAATTTTAACCTCCATAAGGAGTGGTTTAATCTAACCATCTTGTTACGCTATGAATACACAAACATAGACCTGTTGTTGGTTCCAAGATGCATTGCGCGTCTCTCTATACAATACCATGTATTGTGTACACGCTGAGGGGTTTGCACGCGCTACTCAGGGGGATGGTTGTCACCTGACCTTACCCTGGGTTCACCTGTAAAATCCCTCTCTGTCATTGATGGTGTTTAGTCTTTGTTTTATAAAATCACTCATAATTAAAGATGTCAACATGTGTTTCCATCATTTCCTGATGAAAATGTTATTTCAAACATAATATAGACAAAACAAGACTAAATGTAACATCATTTCGCGCAATGCATCTTGGAACCGGAAAATCAACTATTTACATGTACATATTGACCTTGACAATCTCAATTTATCAGTCGCCTGGTGATCGCTGAGGAAGCGTGAAACTCCGAGTAACGACTTATAACATTCTCATTCCTTGGATTAAGTGTTTTGTAACATATTATGTGTATAATAACTATTATAATAGACCTAGTGATAATGCTTTGCCGTAATTCGCTAGAATCAGTCACGTGATAGGAAAATAGAATGACTATTTTCCTAGGGGAATAGTTCCATCAACTGTTACATGGTCATGTGACCACCGCGAGTTCACAGCAGGTCAAAATGGCAGCTTTGAACGATGTCGTCTGCCAACCTCAAGAGAAGAGGGCAAGATTTTCATGAGATATATTATAAAACACATATTGCCTGGCCTATATTCTGGCTATTGCACCCGTTCATTACCCCCTCGTGACTGTGAGGCCAAAGGCCAAGGGAAATAGCATGTTATTCTGGTACCTCACAGTCCCTTGGGTGTAATAAATGGGTGCTATAGCCCTCATGGCCATTCAGTATGTGTTCACTATATGTGGGGAGTCTATTTAATATATCACTGATGATTCCCTCATTACTTTCACCATTTCAGTCGTTTGCTGGTGAGCATGAAGAAGATGAGCATGCTGGGGAGTCTGAACAGGATGACCACCTTAACATGGTGTTAAAAGGATTGGTTATTCTTTTTGGAATTTATTTCTTTTTTATTATTGAAAGAATTATGAAATATGTGTCACACAGAAAACAAAGAAAGGTAATAAATCTTTATTTATATTTTTTTATTTATACTGGATAGTTTTTTTAAGTACTATATAAACACTTGTCTCCCAAGAAGTCCAGTGAGGGCCATCCCTCATGGGTTCAGTGTTAATAATCTTTTATTTATACTGGATAGTTCTTTAAGTATATAAACACTTGTCTCCCAAGAAGTCCAGTGAGGGCCATCCCTCATGGGTTCAGTGTTAATGAAGGAGGAAACCGGAGTACCCGGGGAAAACCTGCGTTCTTCGGTAGAGTCAAAATTCTTACTTACAGCGTAGTAAATTTAATCAAACCCTGAATGGGTTCAAACACCAACTGCAGTGGTAAGAGACAAGTGATTTAACCAATTTAACTGGTGTTTATGATGTTTCACGCCAGTCTGCCTTTTGACTGTTTGTCCTTTGTGAACCTTTACACTCTGAAGTAGAATAGTAAACAGTTAAATTGCATTCGTCTATCAGAATTTATCTCGTACATCATACCAATGTTGAAATTTTTTAATTAGTTTCCAGTAATCAAGGTGTCAAAAATTGCTGGTCTGGCATATGTCCAGATCATCATTCACTATCCTAATGTTATTTTTGGGGAAACAATTCAGTCACAGATTTTAGGTAACAAATTTGTGTTTAGCACAAAAATTGACTTTGACACCATTAATGATATTATGAATTTAAAAAACGTAGAAATGTTTGAATTATGAATATTTTGATTCTTTTTCATTTATGGCAGCTAGAAAAGGAACGAGAGGTAATAGTTTGAAAATCTTGTATTTGTAAAATTCATAACTTTCATTCAATATGTCTTTTTGTCTTTTCTTTTCTTTTCTCTTTCCTATAAACATATACTGTTTATGTACTCTGTGACTCTGACTAATGTAGAATATGTATTAACAAATGCAATTCAAATCAAATCACGAAACTAGAAACAAAACATCATCTTGCTAGACAAAAATCATACTAACACTGCTACATTTGATCGTCTGGCACAATAAAAATCTTACTAACACTGCTACATTTTATCATCTTGCTCAACAAATATCTCTTTTGATAGGATTTTTGTCGAGCCAGATGACAAAATATAGCAGTGTTAGTGAGATTGTTAGTAGGCAAACGATAAAATGTAGCACTGTTGGTAAGACTTTTGTTGAGCCAGATGATAAAATGTAGCAGTGTTAGTAAGATTTTTATTGTGCCAGACGATCAAATGTAGCAGTGTTAGTATGATTTTTGTCGAGTCAGCTGACATTTTGTTTCAGGTTTCGTGATTTGAATTGTAACATTCTAGACTTATGTATCATAATATGTACCTCTGATCTAAGATTCATAAACTTTGTTTAAGAAAACTCCAATCCGTTATCTTAGCTAGCTAAAATCATCATGAAAATCTCCACTCATGGAGTTGATAAATTTACGGGCTAATTCTTGTCATTTTATCTTATGCTAGAGAGTCAAAATAAAGCAAGAAGGTTGACTTATTCTCAGTACCTGTAATAGCATTTTATCTCATGCTAGAGGGTCAAAATAGAACAAGAAGGTTGACTTATTCAGTACCTGTAATAGCATTTTACCTCATGCTAGCAGGGTCAAAATAGAACAAGAAGGTTGACTTATTCAGTACCTGTAATAGCATTTTACCTCATGCTAGAGGGTCAAAATAGAACAAGAAGGTTGACTTATTCAGTACCTGTAATAGCATTTTATCTCATGCTAGAGGGTCAAAATAGAACAAGAAGGTTAACTTATTCTCAGTACCTGTAATAGTATTTTACCTCATGCTAGAGGGTTAAAATAGAACAAGAAGGTTGACTTATTCTCAGTACCTGTAATAGTTTTTTACCTCATGCTAGAGGGTCAAAATAGAACAAGAAGGTTGACTTATTCTCAGTACCTGTAATAGTTTTTTACCTCATGCTAGAGGGTTAAAATAGAACAAGAAGGTTGACTTATTCAGTACCTGTAATAGCATGTTACCTCATACTAGAGAGTCAAAATAGAGCAAGAAGGTTGACTTATTCTCAGTACCTGTAATAGCATTTTACCTCATGCTAGAGGGTTAAAATAGAACAAGAAGGTTGACTTATTCTCAGTACCTGTAATAGCATTTTATCTCATGCTAGAGGGTCAAAATAGAACAAGAAGGTTGACTTATTCTCAGTACCTGTAATAGTTTTTTACCTCATACTAGAGGGTTAAAATAGAACAAGAAGGTTGACTTATTCTCAGTACCTGCAATAGCATTTTATCTCATACTAGAGGGTCAAAATAGAACAAGAAGGTTGACTTATTCTCAGTACCTGTAATAGCATTTTACCTCATGCTAGAGGGTCAAAATAGAACAAGAAGGTTGACTTATTCTCAGTACCTGTAATAGCATTTTACCTCATGCTAGAGGGTTAAAATAGAACAAGAAGGTTGACTTAGTAT
>NC_135567.1:14435305-14450305 GCF_964340395.1 Glandiceps talaboti | reverse complement strand
CGCTATTGGTGCTGCGTTTGCTAATAGTTTAACTGGTGGTCTCAGCACAACCATCGCTGTGTTCTGCCACGAACTTCCACATGAATTAGGTAAGTACATGTTAATAAACAATTTTTATTTATACTGGATAGTTCTTTAAGTATATAAACACTTGTCTCCCAAGAAGTCCAGTGAGGGCCATCCCTCATGGGTTCAGTGTTAATGCAGAAGGAAACTGGCATACCCGTGGAAAACCTGTGTTGTTCGGTCAAGTCAAACTGAATGACAGTCTTCTTGCTTACAGCAGGGTAAATTTTAATCAAACCCTGAATGGGTTCGAACCCTGGCTGCGGTGGTAAGAGGCAAGTGGTCTAACCACTCGGCCACCGACAACCCAAGTAGTTAAATGTCACCAGTGTGCTCTATAATGATAGCCAAATTTTGTTGTTGTTATTCAAACTGATAAAAACTGGCATTTCTTGTAAGTCACCACATAGCAAGAGATAAAATAACACTAAATTTTGGTGCATCACTAGAAAATGTGTGTGTCAGTTTTGTGTCAAATTGGCTTAGAGGGCACACTGAACATTGCATCATTCAGTCCTACACACTGCTTCTCTTTGATGAATTGATGTGGTATTTTTAATAGGATGGCATAGTTAGATAATGTTCCCCTAAACTTTTCTTCATTCAGCCAAGAAAAATATGAGTGACCTAAGGGGTTTTGCCACTCCAAGTCACTAGATGAGTAGTGACAAAACTAGTAAATCATGAGTATGTTCCGGCTGAACGGCGACAAATATTGGGGAATAATATAATTATACCAGCACCAGTAATAAATATTGAAGAAAAATTAGGAGAAAATTATGGTTACATGTTTCGAACACAGCAGAACCAACGAGGTTACTGACATGCGTTGCTGTGACATAGACGTATTCTGGTGTGACATAGAATAACCAGGGTATAAATTCCATATTTATTGTTCAACCGCAATGGCTGTAATCGAGTCTATTGTGGTATGACCTTCACTCTTGTCTTGCACAGAATTCAGAAATCTATCAAGTTTTGTGTTTCCAATATTCAGAATTTGATTGAGGCAATGCTTTCTAAACTTCTTTCACTGACAGATGGTTTTGCCATATTACTTCAGGAATGAGTGTAAAGGCATGCAGTATGCAAATTATCTGATTAAGTATGCAGTCATAATGGTAGCATTTGGATTTTGGCAGAAGTAATGCTTTCTCAATTTCTTGTAGGGGATTTCACCATATTCTGGAATGAGTGTAAAGGCAAGCTGTATGCAAATGATCTGATTAAGTATGTATAATTTCTTTCAGGTGATTTTGCCATATTACTTACATCTGGGATGAGTGTAAAACAGGCTGTTATGTACAGTTTAGTCTCATCCGTACTGGCCTACATTGGTATGTTCATTGGAATTGCACTGGGAAATATCAACTCCATGAGTCTCTGGATATTTGCGATGGCAGGTGGCATGTTTCTGTATATTGCACTTGTAGATATGGTAAGTCCATAATATGCAAATGATCTAATTAATTATGCAAATATATCGGTAAGTTTATTGGGATTGCACTGGGAAATATCAACTCCATGAGTCTCTGGATATTTGCGATGGCAGGTGGCATGTTTCTGTATATATCGCACTTGTAGGTATGGTAAGTCTATAATATGCAAATGATCTAATTAATTATGCAAATACATTAACATGCTTTTGTAAATTGTACTTGGAGTCTAATGTGTGGCTGTAGGTTACTAGTACGTTATTAACTAACTCACATTCTGTTTTCCGTCATGTACCATATTTGGCATCTTTATAACGATATACACCCATAATTTAGGAGACGCATGTACCCAGCTCTTTAGTCTTATTATGAGCAAATATTGACACCCTCTCATGCAGGGAGAAGTAAGAACTTTGTACTGCTATTAAATCCTGAGCAAATATTTACATCCCATAATACATGGAGATCTTCAAGGACTTTGTACTATTATCTAGATTATCAGCAAATATTTATACTTTCAGAGAAAATTGTTTACACACGTATACATTCAGACAAGTCAATTGTTGGTGAATTCAAATAATCTGCTTTCAGTTTGTGCGTCATGTTAGATGTTTGCGAATTAATGTGTACACCCATTGAATGAAGAGACAGATAGGGGGTTCTAATTAATGTGTACACCCATTGAATGAAGAGACAGATAGGGGGTTCTAATTAATGTGTACACCCATAGAATTAAGAGACAGATAGGCGCAGGGGTCGAAATAATGAAAACATTTCGCTTGTCCACTGGGCAAGTAGAAAACAAAAAGTACTTGCCCAAATCAAAAAGTGCTTGCCCATTCCAAATAGTGGGGTATTTTTGTGTGGCTTACAAATGCACTGTTGTGATTGATTGATCGGGCTTTCTTTTGTTTATTATCAAAAAATGTCACTTTGACAGTTTCTGTGGGTACTGAAAAGTTCTCTCCACAATAAACAGGTGTCCTAAATAATATTAATTTTCATGGCCTAATTAATATTCTTACTATAGCATACAATTTTTTGTTCACGTGTAAAAAGTAGTTGTTAAAATAATGTTTTCAGCACTTTCATAAGCTATCAATATAAAAATTAACATTTATTTCAACACTGATGTAAAATCTTTCTAAGTATTTCCTTTTCCACAATGTCAATATATTTTCTTTCCTTCCTCATCCACACCAACTATTTTTCTCCTAGTATGATTTGTTTATATTTTCCTAGTAGTATTTTCAAATAAAATGACTGTTGTAAAATTTGCAGTTGATTCAAACACCCACAACCTGAAAAATCATGCCGTAGTTTACTATTGATGAACAATGAGTCACTGGTCATTCCAGGTATGTTTTCTTGATAGAGTAAACAAAGTACGTCAAGGACAGCTGGTCCAGATTAATTTGAAAAGTGATCAGTCAAGAAAGAAGTCTTCTCAATATTTCTACAATGTTATAATTTTCCAGACTTGTTGGCACCATGGTTATACAATGTATCCAAAATCCCATCAGACATGTGCAGTGTCTGATAAGTACAGCATGAACACAGGCAAAAACATATTAGTCCAGTCAAAATAAGGTTTGACCCAAACATAATTGCAACAGAAATAATTTTTAGTGCATCTTGCTCAGAATTTTATGCTGAACAACATATCAAAAGTCTAGAAAAATCTAAGTGGTGGAACATGGTCAAAATGAGGTTTTTCTTAATTAGCATAATTAGCGAGAATACTATATTCTTAAAATGCTGTTTTCGCAATAAAACCTGACAAGTAACATATCTATGGATAGATCTAAGGGTGAAAAAGCATACTAGGACCATCATATGATGATTCAACATCTCATCAGCATAATTAATATGTAAATTATGAAAGATTATAACCCGCATATTCAAATTTGATAACATTTTAACACAAATGTATGCAGGTTATATTTCATTTGATGTGCAGTACAGGGGGAAATAAATTTAGCTTGCTTGTCATCATCAAACACCTTTCACGTAAAATGTATCAAATATTCTTAATTAATTAGTAATTAGCATAATTAGCATATAGAAGGTTTATCAATCTCCCATGCAAGTAATATGTTTTTGGCAAGGTCTTGAAATGACAAATTACATAGGCTGCAATGGACCTTTTAATATCATCAAAGACAGTCTGATAACTCACATTTCTGTTTTGTAGTTATGCAACAGAAATCAAGGCAATAAATGTTAACAATTGCATCTTGCCTGAAACCTCCACCCTATAGTATAGGTATAATGATTTTTATGCATCTAACCAACAATGTTGCAAAAGTTACTACTTATATCACTGGATCATTGTGTACTTCTAATACCAATGTATCGCTGTATACCAATGTGTACATATTGTTCTCGCATTCCGTACTGATATCAAGTTGTTTAACTTAGGAGGAAAACAAGATTAAGGTGTACTTATACTGAGAGTCGACAAGGACACGAAAGTATTATGGGATGTCCATTCCCCTCATCATTCTCATCACTAAACTAAAATTCAATTCTATAGATATTATTATTAACAGTGCAGAAAGACAAATTATTTAAACACCCCTTTCATATGGTTTTGAAAGTATCATCATCAGTCACTTGTTTGTGTCAATTTACCACAATGACACGACAATCGTCTTCCAATTCAATCTGGCTCGCAATCAAACATTTATGTAGTGACTCAAATAATTAGTGAAACTTAACAGTTAGCCTGATATAACAGGAATTACATACGGTATAAATTCTGTTCGAAACAAATGACATGTCAAGAAGGCTATCAAATTCAGTTGTTTCATTTCAAAAATCCGGTCATAAAATTGAATGACAAAACTTTAAAAGGATTTAAATTCTCACTGATTCTATGGAAACCAAATAATTTGCATTCAAAAAACAGGCACTGCATAGTTGATAAATGTTTAGTTCTTGTGCACGTGTTTTACAGGGAATAAGAAATGATAAAATATGATTAAATCACCCTCACAAAATGGAATCAAAATTGAAAAAAAATTACTCAAATGAAATCCAAACAAATATACCATATATTTTTGTAGAAATTGAAAACAAAAATGAGGGATGCTAAAGTACTTTGCAACTACCCGCCCCTGATATCCAAACAAAAATATTGATAATTTTAAATGTCATGTCGTAAGAATTAGCATTGTCATCTGGAATTAGAACAAATGTTGTGATGATTGTGTAACAATGTAAACACAAACACAGAAAATATGAATAAAGTTAGATGATGAAACTAATAAAAGAAAAATGAAATAATTATAATAGTCATTATCAGCCAGACTATTAATATTACAAAGGCGATTTATTGTAACTATATTTCATTTTGCTTACAATTAGCTTTGGTCTACGTTTCGCCTATAGTATTCTGCATCACACGACCCCTTATAGAGTTATACAATCTTGTTGGAAAGCTTAGAAGAGGTCATTTTCAAACACAAAATCGGAGTTAAAAATCTGTTGAAACGATATCATCAGCATTGTTTGTGCAAGGATTAAGGGACAATAGCATAACACATCCCACAAGCTCAATAAATGAACTTTGTCCATTTAGGACAACACATTAAATACTATATTGGAAATCTAGCAGTTGTATATCACATTAGAAGTAAATCTTAATCAACTTATGAACATCTTAGTATAAATATAGAAGTTATCATTGAAGGTGTGATCGTGGAAGTTTTCGAACTCTGGTTAGAAGTGCAAGAATGAAGTTCAGCAATCACATTGACGCCAGACCCAGCCCTCCCAAACGAGCAAAGTTACTTTACTGAGCATTTGTGACATCATGCGATCATCCGTAAATAGATTTGGAGCTTCAAAGTTTGTTTGTTTCCCAGAATTCCTTGTCTCATTGTACTGAAGGCATCTTCTGAGCCAAATTTGCCAAAGTTTTTATTAACTATATTTGAGATGTCGCAGTATGCAGAATTAGTGAAAATGACTTTTCCAGGTAAAAGTTAAAATCAGCTTGTGGTCTTAACATACATGTATTCAAATATTAAATTAATTAATTTTAAAGACGAAGTGAGATTTACACTCAAGTTGATACGTAACTGTGAGATGACTGGTAATGGTACAGAAGGGAAGAGCCCCTCCAAAGAAATTATTAATGACATGTCCTGTATCACCTAAAAGCGTCTTATGTTTCGAACAGTGGTAATACATGTAATGTGAAAGAAATGGACTGATGCTGCCTTTCATGTCATTTCAAAGATGATATCTATATTGTTGTAAGATTGAAATAAAACCCAGCTGAATTCAAACAATTCACAGAGGGATGTAACAAAATCTACAAATGTATAAATACTCATCTCAATACTTGCCTGTAGGAGTATTAATATGTGTCCATGTTACATAGCGCAAAATTCAAAAGAATCAAGTTTAAGCCTAATTGATGACTAGATATGAAAAGATAGCTTTGACTAAAAACAAGGTACAGTTCAATTTACAAACTTAAGATCATGTTGTCAGTAATCAGGCTTTAAAAGGAAATATAAAGGGTAGAACGTGCCAAGTGATAACCAGTGAAGCCAAACTTTATTGTAAAATGTAATGCAATAACTCATAGGATGTCATAGTTCATATATAGAAATTAAAGTTTCAGCTGGCAGCTTTTGAGACAGAACAGAATGTGAACGTTTATTTATTTTTTTTTAACTTTTAAACAAATTGAACATAAAGACCAAAAGGTATCAACAACGCAAGAAAGAAAAAAACACACTGATATTACACAAATTGTACTTTTCAAATATAGTATGTTCATTGTGAATGACTGAAAAAAAGAAAACTACAGAAAATACACAATTGTGATAAGCAGATAATCACAACTTATTCCTAAACCGGTACCACTAATAATAGCATGTATGTGGTAAAACAGGATCTAGAAACAAGTCATTCAGTGCTGCCTTAAAAGACAAAGGGCAGTACTGGTAAACCCACCCAAAGAAAACACATTAAAAAATATACGTACGATCCTATGTAAACAAACAGTGATGGAATATTGATAGAATCAAGGGGCATTTTTTTCTCTGAAAGATATCAAAACTATTGGGAAGAAGACAAAAAGGTCTAGGAGTACAGCATCTCAGATACTGCCAGCGTCGAGGTTGTATAATTATGGTGTAGCTACTATTAGAATCATAAATCATTTCTGAACGTTCGTCTGGACAGAAACGGTGATATAAAATCACATAATGAAAACAGAATCTTCTCCTTACACAAAATATTATGTCTACTAGAGTGAATATTTATAAAACTAACAACCCATGAATGGTACTCCTGCTTAAGTTTGACAATTTGATAATGATGTTCATCTGACTTTTAAGGTCAAGACCTATCGAAAGACATATTACTTGCATACTTTAAATCGAAAGAACTGCTGAACATCTTGACGATAATTACATTAATTAATTAATCAATTACTTAATTAGGAAACTTTTGTTTAGCTTACCTTGGATTGGTCTGATGATTGAAAAGTTATGTTCACTCAAAATCGAGTGTCAATAACTATTGAACAAAAAATATCATTTACGCTTACTAATGTATTGTTTTACATCTTAATTACACTAATTAACACTTGTTTAGCATGCATATTTATCTAACAAGGGAGGAGGTATTTAATGATGAGAGTAAGGGATTCAATTAGTCCAATACCTAATGATAGACATACTACTAACAGGGGTGTTCAAAAATTGTATAGTTATTGTACATTACAAGTAATCAGTGTCCTTAATTAAAGTAATTAAAAATACACACGTTAAGTCTGTTTCAATTCAACGGGAATGGTTGCACGATCACACAGTGACTCCAAAGTAATTACTCACCTTCAGACCTACCCATAGCCATGTTATTTGCTTACGTTTTTGAACAAATGATATCTCATGAATATTATTTTTTTCACTCTTTATGCTAATTAAGAAACGTCATTTTTGACCATGTTCCACCACTTAGATTTTTCTAGACTTTTGATATGTTATTCAGCATAAAATTCTGAGCAAGAAGCACTAAAAATTATTTCTGTTGCAATTATGTTTGGGTTCGGCCATTTTTTCCGCTAGATTGACTGGACTATATCCCTAATCAATAATCATAAGAAATTCTCCTTGCCCCTTGGGACAAGTACTTTTCAAAAAAACTTGCCCAAGCCTTGAAATCACTTGCCCAGGGCAAGTAAAAGGCCATTATTTCGACTCCTGTAGGGGGTTCTAATTAATGTGTACACTCATAGAATTAAGGGACAGATAGGGGGTTCTAATTAATGTGTACACCCATTGAATGAAGAGACAGATAGAGGGTTCTCACTTAATAGCCAGTTGAGTTGACTCTAGTCTAACCTAACATAAAATAATCCAAATTGAACAATTAATGTCTACTCTGAGTAGGGTTAAATTAAAGTCAGGTACAATGGGGGGGGGGGGGGGGGTTAGACTCAACTTATCTTTTGTGTCTGACACAAAATTCCATTTGATTATGTAAGAGTATTTAGTTTCCTAGATAAAGAGGGTTCCAGGGTTAAAAGTTCAGAGTTGCTGCTAAATGATTGGAACAAATGAAGGCTATGTTAATATTGGATAACTTTGGTATGTGATCTATGTCAGGTACAAAAATTCAGTGTTAATGGAGTCCCAAATCCAGCTTATTAGTTTTACTACTTTATGTTGCCTCATAGTGAACACAGTTCTACCCTGAAGATAGTAAGAGAAATAGTTAACATTTTTATCATATTATGGGCAACAACTTACACTGCCTGATACTGGAGACACAAGTACTTTGTACGACTAACAAATTATGGACAAATATTTATACTTTCATGGAAGTGTTTGACATTAAAACATTTAATGAACTCTAAACCTGTGCTCTGTTTTTCACTTTGTGTACCATATTTTGAATTTTTATAAATAGTATGATACGCCAATGGATAAAGAACACATGAACCTAACACTCTTGTTGAATTATGAACCAAATATTATACCACCTACATAGATAGAGACAGAAGTACTTGGTACCAAATTATTCATAAATATTGACACCCACTTATACATGGAGATGCTAGTACTTTGTATGACTTTTTAGATTATAAATATTTATATTTCCATGGAAAATGTGTTTTGTTGTCATATTTTGCATGTTTATAAAGATATGCTGATAGATTTGAGGCGCCACAATGAGAGAGAGAGTTGCAGTAACATGTCAACAAATGATTAGCCCTATGTAGTTGATGAGGACCCACAGTACAAGGATATTCTAGTACAATTATTCAGTAGATATTGGTACGTACAAAACAGCTAATAGCGATGCTCCCGAGGACTGTGAGAGAGTCTAGCTCGTAGATGAAGACATACATACCCAGCACTCTTGTTGAATTATGAACCAAATATTTACAGCCGTTTCGACAAAATAAAGAACGATAATGTTTAAATAGATGTTGATAGACTACTAGTATTGGTTTCCAACTTTGTCTCTACATTTGCTACAACATTGACAGACATTGTGGCAGTTACACTAAAACTTAAAGATAATATCAGCAGTAAACACCAGGGTGCACACACAAAGTAGTCGCCTTGTCTGGAAATACTAGTCCCATGTATTTTTGAATGATATTGCTTCTACGTACAATAGTAAGTAATTCTACTTTAAACATGTGCATTTTTTCATAGTTATAATTTGCAGTTATTTACATGGACTCATTCAAACACAAAATTGATGACCAAATATCTCTGAAAAAACAGCAATAATTAGTCAAGGAAAAGCAGACAACTCTTTGTACACTATAAAATTGTCTATTCATTCAGGTAAACCCATTGACTACTTATCAGTATCCAACTGTGATAAGATCGTAAAATCTTCAAGTACGTACTTCACTGTACACTTCCACAAGTGAAGCAAATGTTGAAACATAGTTGGAAACCAATACTACTAATCTATCAACATCTATGTAAACATTATTGTTCTTAAATTTGTCGAATCAGCTGTAATGGATTGAGACAAAAATACTTGGTTCCAAATTATTAGTAAATATTAACACCCCAATACTTGCTAATATACAAAACTACTTGATGTCGGCTCAAGAGTTAACACTCATATTTGTAGCCTTGTGTTTCAAAGTCTAGGAGAGTATTAAGAAAATACTAACACCCCTAAATCTTAGAGATACAAGTAACATATGTACCAGTGGCAGTTACTAATAATTTAGATAGAATCACTTGTACGCCTTACAATAGATTCACTGATGGTATCAGATAGATTTTCCTAATACTGTAGTGCAGAACACGTACCACACAGATTTCAAATTCGCTATTTTCTATTCCAGATACCACACAGATTTCAAATTCCCTATTTTCTATTCCAGATACCACACAGATTTCAAATTCACTATTTTCTATTCCAGATACCACACAGATTTCAAATTCACTATTTTCTCTTCCAGATACCACACAGATTTCAAATTCACTATTTTCTCTTCCAGATACCACACAGATTTCAAATTTACTATTTTCTCTTCCAGATACCGGAAATGACACGTGCAGCTTCAGCTAAGAATGAAAACCAATGTTGTCATCTCTTTTTGCAAAACCTGGGAATATCGACCGGAATATGTATTATGTTAATTATTGCAATGTTTGAGGATGATTTGACCAAAGCACTCCAATAGGACACCAGTGGTTGCCATGGTGATAATACACCAGTGGTTGCCATGGCGATAATACACCAGTGGTTGCTATGGTGATACAACACTGATACTTGCTGTGGCAATAGAACACTGGTTGTTGCCATAGCAATACAACACCTGTGGAACACCTGTGGTTGCTATGGTGATAGAACACATACAGTTGCTATGGCATTAACATGAACCTGTAACATGAACTTGTCTTTGCATGAGAAGTCTAAAAAATGTGAAAAATATGAATAGCAGCTGCATAAATAATCTTTGGTAATTAACTCTACAAAGTATTTTGACAAACGGACAGTGAGATATTTAACTTATAAAACATATCAAATTTAATTGTTTTGAATTTTAAAGGCTATAGTCCTTCTCTTTACAAACTTTTTCGTATTATTTGGGAGAGGGGGGCACATAGAAATTCAGAATAGCATATACCAAATGTTAGATCAAATATGGTTGTTAACAGTCGAGTACTAGTGTATGTGTCAATCCATTTTTTTGACTCTTTCATTTGAAATACACAAAGTTTATTTTAATCAACAGGCTGAAAAACATGCCCTAAAACAAAAGGCAGAATTATTTGTGTACAATTAAATATGGGGAGCATCACCCCCGGGATTAAGACATCATGATTATAGACCACAGGTGCAGTGCATTAACTTGTATACAGTTAAATGTGGGGAGCATCACCCCCGGGATTAAGACATCATGATTATAGACCACAGGTGCAGTGCATTAACTTTTTACAACTCTCTGTGTCTGTATCGTTGATGTTTTATTTTTGTTTATTGTCCATATGACCCTTAGATAGATAGTAAGCCATTTTGACGACAAAACATAAATATTTTCCTGTAATGTATAGTCTAGGTTACCCAGACTCCACTGCAGGTTCTGACTTCCATGGTCCCAGAGAGTCTGGGAGAATGTTTCACACTTAAGAGGCTGACCCTCAACATGACCTATGTAGTAAAATCACACGGTGACAACTCTTGCTAAGATTTTAGATTTTATGCCATGACAGTTGATGGAAATGAAAATTAATGAGATATCTAATGAGAAAATGTCTAAGTACAGTAAAAGTCACTATGGTATATTCCAAAAATCATTTTGCAGCAGGGTCTGGCAGGTCAGATCCCACAGTGGATTCTGGGTAACTGAGACTATGTAATGTTTAACAGTGTCAGCATCAGCATCAACTGTCACACATGCTGTACTGCTTGAGGTCAAATGTCACAACACCATATATAGGTTTACCTTTGACCTTAGCTATGATCCAATCAGAATCTACGTTCCGAATGTGAAAATTTCAAACAAATATGTATAAGTAATTTTTAAGACAATCTATTGCATCTATGAACTTTGAACTTTGGAAAGTTCTTTGATGTTTCTGCTGCATTTTGAAATATATTGACATATACTTATTATATATAAATATATGCGTATTCAAGTATGTAATCCATTTTTTGTTTAGCTAATATTTAACTTTTCCTGTATTTCTTGATTTCTAATCAGCTTTCACCGGCAAGTACTTGCGAGCAAAATTTAACATTGTAGAGGTTTTTTGGGAAATTTTTTTGGTAAATGTGGTCCTTCTCAAACTACAATTTTGACACAAATCCACAAATCTCGATGATTTTCATCATTGTTGTCCAAAATTAGGTGGAAATTTAACAAAAAATTTACCCCTAAATAAATTTGTGCAATTTTTGTCTTTCTAACTATAATTTTGACACAGATTCATTAGCATAGAGAATTTGCATGATTGCAGTCTAAAAAATGTTTAATTGTGTCAAAATTTAACAAAAAAACAAGGATTTTTTAGGAAATTTTGGTGTTTTCTCAAAGTACAGTTTTGAGACAGATTCATAATGAATTTAACAAAAATTTCCCCCAAAGAATTTGTGCAAATTTTGTCTTTCTAACTACAATTTTGACTCAGATTCACAAAGATGGAGAATTTGCGTTGTTCTAGTCAAAATAAAGTGGAAAAGTGTCAAAAATTTAACAAAAAAAACAAGAATATGTAGGAAATTTTGGTCTGTTTTCTCAAACTACACTTTTGAGACAGATTCATAAATGTAGAGATAATTAGCATAGTTGTAGTCAAAAAAAAGAGGAAAAGTGTCAAAAATTTACCCCAATAAAGAATTTTGTTCTAATGATTTTCAGCAGCAAAGTACTCTAAGACTGTTACTAAGGAAATTTAGTAACTTCACAGTCAAACTAAAATTTTGACTCAAAATTATAGAATAATGTATTATGAGTAACTTGCATAATGTATGTTTAAAAAACAATTTGAAGTAAACTTTACAACTCACAACACACAGTTTTAGTAATCAGAAAATTTAACCCTTTCATGACTAGAGACGAGTTTTAAATAATATGGGGACCCAATTTATAGGAGTATTTTCATAATTACAATAATATTACTTTATTAGGAAGTAACATTTCTTTAATTCCAGTCTAAAATGAAGTTGATATATGCCAAAAACTTACATAAAACAAGAATTTTGTCCAAACAATTTTGGCGGGAATGTTTTCAGTATTGAAGGGGTTAAATCATGTCTCATCATAGTATTAATAATTTCTTGTGATTTTAAAAAGTCAAAGTCAAAGAAAATATAACACAGTTATTGACAAGATGGATATTAGGTAGCAATAGTTGCCTGCCATGATTTTTGTGAATGTTATTATACTTGAGTGCTATATGTCTGTATTTTATTTGGTGTTAAATTTGTAACAAAAAGCCTTGTGTTGGATGTAACAAATATTGCGCCACCTAATTGAAATGCTATAGTCACTCTTGTTTGGTAGTAGTTCAGTCCCATGTCCCATCATGCAATCTAGTTGAAACGCTACAGTCACTCTAGTTTGGTAGTAGTTCAGTCCCATGTCCCATCATGCCACCTAATTGAAATGCTACAGTCACTCTAGTTTGGTAGTAGTTCAGTCCCATGTCCCATCATGCAATCTAATTGAAACGCTACAGTCACTCTAGTTTGGTAGTAGTTCAGTCCCATGTCCCATCATGCCACCTAATTGAAATGCTACAGTCACTCTAGTTTGGTAGTAGTTCAGTCCCATGTCCCATCATGCCACCTAATTGAAATGCTACAGTCACTCTAGTTTGGTAGTAGTTCAGTCCCATGTCCAATCATGCCACCTAATTGAAATGCTACAGTCACTCTAGTTTGGTAGTAGTTCAGTCCCATGTCCAATCATGCCACCTAATTGAAATGCTACAGTCACTCTAGTTTGGTAGTAGTTCAGTCCCATGTCCAATCATGCCACCTAATTGAAATGCTACAGTCACTCTAGTTTGGTAGTAGTTCAGTCCCATGTCCAATCATGCCACCTAATTGAAATGCTACAGTCACTCTAGTTTGGTAGTAGTTCAGTCCCATGTCCCATCATGCCACCTAATTGAAATGCTACAGTCACTCTAGTTTGGTAGTAGTTCAGTCCCATGTCCCATCATGCCACCTAATTGAAACGCTACAGTCACTCTAGTTTGGTAGTAGTTCAGTCCCATGTCCCATCATGCCACCTAATTGAAATGCTACAGTCACTCTAGTCTGGTAGTAGTTCAGTCCCATGTCCAATCATGCCACCTAATTGAAACGCTACAGTCACTCTAGTTTGGTAGTAGTTCAGTCCCATGTTCAATCTTGCCATTTAATTGAAACTCTTTAGTTTGGTAGTACTGCAGAATCATGATAATCAAAATTTATTAAAGTGCAATAAATTTGAATATAGCTTTTATGACATCAATATATCAATATTTTACATTTTCTTTCAAATTATGACAATATGAAATTATCAATATACCCTTTTTAAATGAGATGTAATCTTAAAGGGCTATCACTGTTATCTGCACATGTGCAAAAACACCATTAAAGGTACTCTATACTAGCTGTAACTGGAATGTTTTCTGAAACTGCTTTGTTATATCTAATGACTTAATGTACAGTATTGAATCACCTGTGAGTAAACATATTTGTATAGCAGTACACATAGTATATAGACTCTCTTACAGCCCTCGGAGCTTCGCTTTACTAAAATTAAAGCTAAACGAATTATTTTGTATGTACCGATGCCAGCTAATTAACCGTACTCGAATATCCTTGTACTGTGCACCCTCATCGACCATGATAGAGATAACCATTCGTTGACGTGTGACTGCGACGCTCCGTGTTATCGCAAACGCGAAAATACGGAGCGTCGCAGTCACACGTCAACGAACATATATCTCTATGTGGTTGATGAGGGCGCACAGTACAAGGTTGTTCGAGTACGATGGAGTACGTTATGTAGATGGTATCGGTACATACAAAATAATTCATTTAGCGTCGATTTTAGTAAAGCGAAGCTCCGAGGACTGTGAGAGAGTCTAATATAGTATAGTGCAATATAGCCAGTCAAATTGATTTTTGGGTCTAGACCCTAAAATTATCACCCCACTGCGACAACAATTTCAACCCATTACTGTACTATTTATGGACAAAATCAACCACAAATTAGCATATACAATGTCTAATTATTGGTATTTTAACATTTTCAGTGAATAGATTGTTGGTTGTCTGATTGAAAATAATACCATAGTTACAGCGAGTGTAGCTTTAACCAAAATGGCGTCACTTTGCATTGAGGTGTGTTCAACAAAATGGCGTCACTTTGCCTTGAGGTGTGTTCAACAAAATGGCGTCACTTTGCCTTGAGGTGTGTTCAACAAAATGGCGTCACTTTGCCTTGAGGTGTGTTCAACAAAATGGCGTCACTTTGCATTGTGGTGTGTTCAACAAA
>NC_135567.1:14385305-14430305 GCF_964340395.1 Glandiceps talaboti | reverse complement strand
ATTCCATATTGCGTGAGTGAGCGCGAGTTTATCTTGATGACGTATGCCTGTATATACCGCCCTCTACGTACATATGTATCTTAAGAATGAATCAGAATAAATTAGCATATATTTATGAAGTCCGCCATATGCACACGGCTCGACACCATTTTCACACGGCACACCTCCACCGAAATTTGAATCTGTTCACTCATTGACTGAAAGTTTGATAGCTTTTTGAGTATTTTTTGTAAATTTACGGCACCCCCGAAAGTATAAGAAGTCGGCATCGCCACCTAGTTCTCCGTAAATTCGACGGCCTGTAGTTGAGTTTATGGTCACGCGACAACGTGTGTACGTGTCTTTGTCCTCTGCACATCACATGTACTAGCTGAGCTCGAGGTTCGTGCCGCTTATGGAGACTTAAATTAGAAATTGGAGCGAAAATCCAGCGTGTGTGAGACAATTACGGAAGGTTATCTTTGGAAACATACGTTCCGTCGATAACAGGGTCACGCTCTTGATATCGGGAGGCAGTAAGTATCAATATTTTAATACCAACATGGCGACTTGCTGGTTGTGTGTAGCGGTTCTCTTTACTGTACATCATAACCATCATCACGTGCATTGCCAACACAGCGGAAACAGTGAGACATTTCAGACTGACTTCCCGCCAACAAGTTTACCGATCCCAGAGTTTGAAATTACCGAAAGTACTAAACCAGAAAAATGTGCCCTTTCTGGCATCACAGCGTTCGACAGTTTAGAAGGTGACTGCTTGCGAGATCTATTTACGAAATATGGAACGGAAGACGGCGTCATAACTCGTAAGGGGTTTGAATTACTTCTCGGGAATTTAGGACTAGGTTCAGATGGGGACGGCCACGGAGATGACCATGAAGATGACACTGATGATGAACATGAAAATTCAGCTTCGAACGAACAAATTCACATTCTTGCTCGTGATATGGACGACTTGAACGACGACGATAATGCAGACACATATAGAGTTCATAAACGTGACACTTTTAGCAATGATGATGTAAATGTACGTGACAACAGAAAACGAATTGACAGCATTTTACAAAACAATGAGGCTCTGACTAAACGAGCAAAAAGTACAAAACGTCGAAATTATGTGAATTCTGACAAAAATAAAAATGTACCCCAAGTTCGAACAGAAAGAGAGCTTAGTATCAGTGGGCAGTCTGATACTGAAAATAGCAAGACATATGATGACAGTTTCCATAGCGATGAAGAGAGTAACCATGGTGATGAACATGATCAAGATGGTGATGAGGTTAGTATTTTATTTTTTTTCTTCCAAATTGACTGCTAATCTGACGATGCTCTGTTAAAAGCAGAAAGCGTGTCAGAATTTTTGGAAACTGACTTTTTTTTTTTTTTTACTTCGGTTTTGTGTGGGTGTACATATATATGTATGTTCCCGATTGCATAATTTATGATTGTATATGTTAATGATGAATAATTCTCACCTAATCACTTGGGATTTACAAATAGACACATTTCAAACACCTCCAGTTTATTCAACACCTTCAGCTATATTTATGATAATTCTGTAATTTGGTTAGAATACTAAAGAAATACATTTGAAAAGAAGAAAACATGTTTATTACATAATTAATTATTAATTATAATTAATTCTTAATGCTCACAGTTTTTATTCATACATCATGTAAACTTTACCGACACCCTCAGTAGTAATACGGTACCCAAAAGGTTTTAGGTTTATCATTTTGTTCACCCATTTACGGAATAAATAAGTAAGGGGCGAGATTAACCCTTTCATGACTAGAGACGAGTTTTAAATAATATGGGGACCCAATTTATATGAATATTTTCATAATTTCAATAATATTACTTTATTAGGAAGTAACATTTCTTTAATTCCAATCTAAAATGAAGTTGATATATGCCAAAAACTTACATAAAACAAGAATTTTGTCCAAACAATTTTGGCGAGAATGTTTTCAGTATTGAAGGGGTTAATAGTTCAATAACTAAATTCTAAACCATTCTAAACCATTAGTTCTCATCGGACAAAATGACATTACTTTTAACTTGGCATAAAAAAAAATGTGTGTTTCCGATTACATTCAATTTTAGAACAGATGGGGTAAGTATATTTTTTATTTTATTTTATTTTTTTTTTCATGTGCGGGTGTCTAGTTCAGGTAGTTATGTTTTCTGTTGTTTTCCATATGGTCTCTGTGTTATTGGTTTCTTCTCATCAGATGTACTGCCAGTACACATTGGAAGAATAGTTTTATATTGTTGATGTTCCTGCATCCATTATTTGTGGCGAGACTTCACAATTTTTAGTGTTTGTACTATTTTTTTTGTCGAATATGTAAATTAAAAAAAGGTTAAAGGTCAGCAGAGAAAAACTAGGTGGGGTCAGGTAACCGGAACCACACTATTTTTTTATTAGGCCTAAGGGGCTTGATCAATAGTTCAGTGTAGGATAAAAAACTAAATTATTTGTATTGGTGGGGGGGAGGGGGGGGGGGGTAGAGTGGGGAGGGGATTGAATCATTTTTACTTTTAATGGGATCTGTTTTGTACCCCAAAATTGAAATATTTCTATGAAAAAATGCTAATTGAGAAATTTAAGAATTTTCACCATAGTAAGTACTTGGCAATAAAATACATGAGTGTCAATGAACCTTTTAATACTAAAAGAGCATTTTTCTCACTACATTCTACTGGCTTTGTGTTCACAGCACTACATATTGAATTGAAATTGATTGTGCTGTCTGTAACAATTGTCCAGTTTTGGCCAATTTATTGGGGGTGGGGGATCTAAGGCCTAACAAAAGAATTTATTTTTTTTATCCTATGTTGAACTATTGATCTTGTGCTTAAGTAGGTACATGCTTCGATGTCACAGAAAAAAATATTTTGTGAAGAGCAAATGGTTAGAGGGACTGATTTGTAATCTAGACAGTGTTATGGTTAAATTTGATAAACTTAGGGGAACTGGTTACAAATAAATTTGATAAAATTAGGGGGACTGGTTACAAATAAATTTGATAAATTTGATAAACTTAGAGGAACTGGTTTGTTATCTACACAGTGTTACAAATAAAATTATAAACTTAGAGGGACTGGTTTGTAATCTATGCAGTGTTACAAATAAATTTGGTAAACTTAGGGACTGGTTTGTAATCTACGCAGTGTTACAAATAAATTTGATAAACTTAGAGGGACTGGTTTGTAATCTACGCAGTGTTACAAATAAATTTGATAAACTTAGAGGGACTGGTTTGTAATCTGCAATTACTGCATCAGAAATCTTAAAATAAATCCTAGTTTTCAACCTGCCTCCTCAGGTTGTCTTATGGGTGTGATTAGTTACGTTGTTTACGCATGTGTAACTTATATCTGCCTGTACACATATCTCTGTCTAGAGATAGCTGTATTGTTCTGATGTACATAGCTTAATTCTGTGATTCCCCTAGTAACAAACCAGTCCGATTGTTTATCCAGAATGGAGACATTATCCATGTCAGTTCTATGTCCAGGATAGTCTTTATGGATGACACTAATGTGAGAACCTGGGATTGAAACTGAAACCCTGGCCTTTAACTTATGGCAGCAAGGGTTGCAGTATAATAGTTATTTTGGAGATGAGCCCACTGCTCCCTTCCCCATCCTGTCCCATACACACAAATACACACAAATACATGCATATACATGCATGACACATTGACTCCTACACACACACACACCACACACGCGTGCGCGTGCGCGTACATGTACGCGCACACACACACATACTAAAACACATGCACACACAAACATACCCATGCACACACACACATACACCCACACACATACACTAACACACACACTAACACACACACACACACACACATACACTAACACACACACTAACACACACACACACACATACACCCTCACACATACACACACACACACACACACACACACACACGCACACACACACACACATATACATTACCTCTCACCTTTGATATAACATTTCTATACTATACCTGTACATGTTTTTAAAACATATGGTAATGGTATGATATATATATTATGCGTATATGACCATAACTGATATGATTTATATTAGGTGCTAAGTAGATATATATATATATATATATATATATATATATATATATATATATATATATATATATATATATATATATATATATATATATATATATATATATATATATATATATATATATATATATTATGTATACCATATGTTAAATATATATGTACTGGTAGTTTTAAGGTGTCAAAGGTGAGAGGTGATGTGTCGTCTTTGTTTGTGTGTGTGTGTGTGTGTGTGTGTGTGTGTGTGTGTGTGTGTGTATGTGTGTTGTATCATATATTATATGCTTGTATTTGTGTGTACATGTATGTGATTGTGTGTGTCACTGTGGGGGGGGGCCCTTATCTCCAAAATAATAATTATATTAGTTATATTAACATACATGATGATGTAGTACATGTATGTATAACATATGTTTTTGCATATGTACAGGTAGATCACAACGTATTATAATCATAATCTATCCTACTGGACTTTCTGTTGTTTTGAATGACAACAGTTTGTACAGGTAGTATACTGTAAACCTGGAAATGTTCGCGTAAGATTTATTTTCGCTAATTTCGCTACAAAACAAAAATGCGAAAATAAGTAGTAGCGAAAATATATATTTCTGCATAATGCAATGTACTAGTATGGTTATTATAGTGAAAATTAATCTTTGTGAACTACATGACTGTAAAATCGCAAAATGTTCTAGTCGTGAAAATATGTAGGTTTACAGTATCTCTAGAGCTGTGATGTTTTCAAGTATACCAGGTGACAGGTGATGTGTGTGTGTATGTGGGGGGGGGGGGTGGCTTACTTTTATGTAGCTATGTATAACATTTTTTAACTTGTTAGTATACCTACATGTATAGAGCTTTGGTCATGGCATTAAGGTATCTAAGGTGACGGGTGATGTGTCGTATATGTGTGGGGTGGGGTGATGATGTGTCTGGTATGTGTGTGGGTTGAGTGATGTATCGGGGGTGTGTGTGTGGGGTGAGGTAATGTGTCGTGTGTGGGTGGGGTAATATGTCATGTTTGGGTGGGTGAGGTAATGTGTCGTGTGTATGTGTGGGATGATGTGTCTTGTATGGAGGTGTGGCAAAATAACATAAATATAACCTTAAATTAATTTATGAAAAATTTGGAAAAAATTATGTTGATACTCATATTTTGAGAACCACAGAACTAATGATGAAGACACAGTGTTGTGAAATCAAATGACCAGGGAATAAACTTGATATTTTTTAATCAAGCGTGTTCAATTTGGCTTGTGTAAGTTACAGGTAAAGTCATTCAAGCATGTTCACTTCGGCTTGCTGCATGAGGCAGAAAATGAGTTATTCAGGGGTTGTCACTCCTATCAATTTAGTATCTCCCAAACTGTTCATTTTTACACGCATGACAAAACAGTATCCTATTGTGTCTTCGGACACGTTGTAAGATTGTGACCACTTTGCAGAGAAAATTGTGTTTTGGGATTATTGTGATAACTTTCTAATTTTAAATTAAGTACCGTATCGGAGTTGTATGTGTATCTGTTGGGAATATCTATGAATGATAAAACTGATCAAAACAGTTGATTTCATATATTTTTCACAGTTCATGATAATGTATGTACGTGTTTCGACTTCGTAACCTATAAGAAGCCTCCTGTCTCCAGGCAAATAATTAGACATATTGGCAGATAGTTATCTTAGAGGAAAACATCACTGTACAACACAACATACCGTAACCGTAACGATAAGATGAATTACTGACTTTAAGATAACATTCTAGTGATGTGTATTTGATATGACAGTTTTCTGTTAGCTAACAACTCTCTAGGTATCCATAAACTGAATTAAACTGAGTGTGTTGTAACACGCAATGATTAATGATGTTTGATATTGTACTGAATAACACTATACTAGTTTGTTACTGTTTTAGCACAACTGATGAATTGTTTTGTTAATTGATGTGGTAATTATAAAGTGTTTGTCAGACTGTGTATGTGTGTATATATGTATGTGTGTATGTGTGTATGTATGTATGTATGTTTGTGTGATGTATGTATGTACATGTATGTATGTGTGTGTATGTATGTATGTATTATGTATGTGTGTGTGTGTATATATGTATGTACATGTATGTATGTATGTATGTATGTATGTATGTACATGTATGTATGTATGGATGTGTGTGTACGTACGTACGTACATACATACATATGTGTGCAAAATCAACTATTTGTACAGTAATTATCTGTACATCCATACTTCCCTGTCAGTATATTTTGATAAATAGACGTAGAGATTACATGTCATTTCCTATATTAAGTTCACATATGGCAGATATAAATACTTTCAACCCACACTTTATGCATAAATTATGTGACATGATGAGGTCATTCTAACTTTATAAAACTGATTGACATAATGTGTTACTATGGTTACGTCATTTGTTTGTAAAACACACCAGATTTTGTAAAAAAAAAAAAATACATGTACTTGACTTTTAGAGTAACAGCTGGTTACAGCTATTTTCCTTTCAACTCAAGCAGGCAGTTTGCTAACTGATCATGTGAATTGCTTATCACAATGAAATAGGCCATTGCAGATTGCAAACAGGAAATTGAGAGTACAGCGCCCTCGCTCAAATTGGGGGTATCAACACTGCATAGTACTGTTTCTTAAGAGCTTTATTCCTTGTATTCTGTAGAAGTGTAAATCAAAAAGCCAAAAAATGTGTAAAAATGTTTATTGTACGAACAATAACAAACATTTTACACATTTATTAATCTACTGCAATTTATTGAGTTACAAACAAGGACTTGACATGTTGTTTCACATTGATTTTTCTAATTTTATAAATTAAAAATCTGAAATTAATTTCCAATCCTCATCCATATGGGCATTTTAAAAACCTGTTTGAATTATAATTTAAATCTTTGCCATATCGGTTTTCTGACAGAGCTTTAGAAAAAATTGGTCCAGAACGAAAAAATGATTGTACGTAATCGAATATGTGTATGCTTGGCTACATCGATATGATAACACTAATGTGAAAATATTTGATTGAACGCCTGGCTTTGAATTTCATAAAATTACTATGTGCATTGTACTCGGATTATGCAGTCACAAGATGTGAATTTAGAAATGTGCTGACTTTTTGATATTTTAGCAGTGTGATGTATTGTTGTAACACCATATGGCACAGTCTAGACCAGATGGGCTGAGGGTCACGATATGTAATGGTATACCAGTGCAACTCAAATCTGATGGTCCTCACAGCCATAGTATCCTTAAAATCATACCATCAACTCTGTATTTGCACACTAGAATAGATTTTGAGTTTGACGGGAAGTGCAAGGGTTTGTGCTGTAGCCAGTGTTTTTTATTAGATTTTTGATTCCATGGCGGTAACTTAATGGAGATCTCAAGTTTAGTTGAATTGTGTGTATGTATGTATGTGTGTGTGTGTGTGTGTATATATATGTGTATGTGTGTGGATGGGTGTGTGTCTGTGTGTCTTTGTCTGTATGTGTGTAAGTGTGTGTGTTTATGTGTGTATGTGTGTATTTGTGTGTGTATGTGTGTATATATATGTGTGTGTCTGTCTGTATGTGTGTTTATGTGTGTATATATATGTGTGTCTGTGTGTGTGTGTGTGTGTGTGTGTGTGTGTGTGTGTGTGTGTGTGTGTGTGTGTGTGTGTGTGTGTGTGTGTGTGTATACAAGCATTGGTACTTCAAGCCCAGCATTGTACATTTGTATAAAGTAAACAATATTGCAGTCACTGGCATTTTGTCTTACCCACTGTCAACTTTAATTATGCATGAAATAAACTATTTTGCACAGCTGCTGAAAACATGATATTAACAATGATAGTTATAGATTATAAAAAATATAATAATTTATATAACAGTCACTCATATTATGTCTTTCTATAAAATAATATCAAAAATTGTTATCATTCACCATGAAATAGATTACATTGTATTTTTCACAGCTGCTAAAAATATATAATTTATAAACCAAAAAACTACAAAATATAAATTTTAATTTTATATAACAATTTGATATTATTCCCCAATATTTTTCTTCGTTCAGCCAAGGAAAATATGAGTGACCTAAGGGGCCTTTGTCACTACGAGTCACTAGACGAGTAGTGACAACCCTTAGGTCACAAGTATTTTCCAGCTGAATGAAGAAAAATATTGGAGAATAACATAATTATTCCAGCACCAGTAATATCAAAGAAAAATCAGGGAAACTAATGGTAATTTTGAACACAGCAGAACCAGTGATGTAGATGCGCGTTGTCGTAACGTAGAACGACCACAGTAATATATTCCATATTTTTTGTCTAACTGGGCTCATGCATGGTATATTGCAAAGATAACAACAGGGCTGGATATGCAACTGGATAATCATTCAGCAAATGAACACCTACACCTAGCAATCAGCATGTGAATATACATTTTTAAAACTATACAGTTGTGCTACAACGCCATTGGCGCTGTTTTAATCAGATACATTGATGATCTGTTTTGGTAAAAAGTTAATGAAAACTGGATGAAAACCTGCCGAAAACCGAATATGTAAATAGATAGAAAATTAATAAAATAACGTGACACAAAATTCGGTAAAGAAAATGGTAAAAAACGTGTTATATAATTCATATAGGAATCACCTGCAGTGTGTCTTTGTATATTACGAATTTGTATTATCAACTTTATTATGTAAATAGATTGTGTTACAGCTATTGAAAATATGAAATTGGGAAATTTTGAAATATTATACGAAATGTGTTATTCATATAAAAATCACTTGACTAAATGTATCCGTACGTAATATGAAATTTCTACTGTCAAATTATTTCTCAAAGCTGCTGAAAAAAAAAGGTTTTGGAAAACACTGCATATTATACTCAGGCCAAGTTATTGTCTCTGAACAGAAAATATGGATTTATATACCCTGTTCATTCTACAACTATGACAACATATGTCACTGGTTTTGCGGTTCTCAAACTATGAGTCCAAACTTTCCAAATCGTTGTTATTTTCCCCAAATTTTCATAAATTATACTTGAGGAGGTATAATAATATTACTCCCCAATATTTTACTTCATTCAACTGGAAAATACTCTAAACTTAAGGGTTTGTTATTACCAGTCAATAGTGACAAGGCCCCTTAGGTTACTCACATTCCTTAGTATGGTTGCATGAAGTAAGAATCAGGGAATCATATCTAAGTATCCAGTTCATTAAGTCATATATTGCAAATTGTATGAATATGCAAATTGTATGCATAAATTAAATCAGATATGCAAATCATTAATACATTATGCAAATGAGTCATACAGCTTTCAAAACAATCCATGGAGAATACTGGTTTATGATCTGGTTTTAGTAAAAACCTAATAAAAAGTGGACAGGAATTGGTATAAAACCTGACACAAAATTTAGTAAAGAATATAGTAATTAAGCAGCGTGTTATATGATTCATATAACAATCTTCTTATTCTTATTCTTTATTGGAATCCAATCCAGATTGTTTTGAAAAGTGGTCAGTCAAGAAAGAAGTCTTCTCAATATTGCTACAATGTTATAATTTACAAGACTTGTTGGCACCATGGTTATACAATGTATCCATGGTTATACAATGTATCCAAAGTCCCATCAGACATGTGCAGTGTCTGATAAGTACAGCATGAACACAAGCAAAAACACATCCTTGATCAATAATCATATGAAATTCTCCTTGCCCCTTGGGACAAGTACTTTTCAAAACAACTTGCCCAAGCCTTCAAATCACTTGCCCCGGGGCAAGCAAAAGGCCATTATTTCGAGTCCTGGAGACTATATGGAAAACAACAGAAAACATAACTACCTCAACTAGACTCTCACATATGAAAAAAAATATATGGATATAAAAAATAAAATAAAAAATCGACCTTCCCCACCAATTTTAAAATTGAGCGTAATCAGAACAACACAATTTTTTTTTTGTTAGGCGTAAACTAGAAAATGTACGCTTGTAAGAAATGTATTAAATACTCCCCACATTGTGTCTTGCCATGAGATGAAATTTGTAACATCATTTCATTATGTCTATAGACAAGTCAATCTAATTATGTAGCAAACAGAGTTGTATTTCTTATGAATTATTGAACAGTTTGTAAAATTAATAATTATCATTTTTGATATATGTAAGGTTGGTCATTAAGTAATACAATTTCTACACCAATTTGACGCTCTACTGACACACACATTGGTGACACACCAAAATTTGGTGTTCCCCTATCTCTTACTATGTGGTGAGTGTGCCCTCTGAGACAATTTGACATGCCACTGATGTACACAATTTCTAGTGACACACCAAAATTTGGTGTTCCCCTATCTCTTACTATGTGGTGAGTGTACCCTCTACACCAATTTGACACACCACTGATGCACACATTGGTGACACACCAAAATTTGGTGTTCCCCTATCTCTTACTATGTGGTGAGTGTACCCTCTACACCAATTTGACACACCACTGATGCACACATTGGTGACACACCAAAATTTGGTGTTCTCCTATCTCTTACTATGTGGTGAGTTTACCCTCTACCCCAATTTGACGCTCCACTGACGCACACATTGGCGACACACCAAAATTTGGTGTTCCCCTATCTCTTACTATGTGGTGAGTGTACCCACTACACCAATTTGACGCTCCACTGATGCACACATTGGCGACACACCAAAATTTGGTGTTCCCCTATCTCTTACTATGTGGTGAGTGTGCCCTCTAAACCAATTTGACGCTCCACTGACGCACACATTGGTGACACACCAAAATTTGGTGTTCTCCTATCTCTTACCATGTGGTGAGTGTGCCCTCTGAGACAATTTGACGTGCCACTGATGCACACAATTTCTAGTGACACACCAAAATTTAGTGTTCCCCTATCTCTTACTATGTGGTGACTCACAAGAAATGCCAGTTTTTATCATTTTGACTCACAACAACAAAATTTGGGTAATTTTTTGGTCGTGACCTGACAGGTCATATATTTCTTTATTTTCTATTTATTGACAAAATGCCGACATTCATAACATATAGTCAGGCATCTAAAATACTCCAATATTTTTACGTCCAACCCTCTAAATCTTACTGATGCTGCCATTGCAGTAGGAATACCCGACCCCACCTAGTTTTTCATCACCAACCCTAAACACTTTGTTATGTATTTTAGAAGAAAAATAATAATAATAATAAAATTGCAAAAATTGTGAAGTCTTGAGAGAAAACAGTGGAAGTGGAAACAGTCATCAACTTCCTACATACGTTGTTCAACTTAATTATTCATGTTTCTAATTACAATAAAATGGTTTTAGGAGCAGTTTTAATTGCTTCAAGCATGATCACATAAATTACTAGATAGTCACTACCCCTGTTACATTGTTCAGAAAGGTCACAGAAAGGTCACAGAAAATACAAGAGAGTTCAGATACCCCAGTTATCTTGTTCATGGCGACAACAGAAATTACAAGATGGGTCACGACCCCTGTTCAGAGAGGTCAGAGAAAGTACAAGAGAGCTCAGATGCCCCAGTTATCTTGTTCATGGCGCCCACAGAAATTACAAGATGGGTCAGTTCTCCTGTTCAGAGAGGTTACAGAAAGTACAAGAGAGCTCAGATTCCCCAGTTATCTTGTTCATGGCGCCCACAGAAATTACAAGATGGGTCACGACGCCTGTTCAGAGAAGTCACAGAAAGTACAAGAGAGCTGAATACCCCAGTTACCTTTCTCACTGAGCACACAGAAATTACAGGCTGGGTCAGTACCCCTGTTACGTACATTGTTCAGAGAGAATGTACAGTTTGCAAGAGTTTATAGCCCTGTTACCGTGTTCATGGTGCATAAATTACAAGAATGTTAGGTCAGGACCCCTCCTCGTCATTTGGAGTGAATATCAGGACCCATTCTACTCACACAGAGTGAATATCAGGACCCCTTCCTACGTACGAGAAATTACAGAAATTACAAGAGGGCTCAGTACCCCTGTTACCTTGTTCAGAGAGAACACAGAAATAGGGCTCAGTACCCTTGTTACCTTGTTCAGAGAGAACACAGAAATTACAAGAGATCTCAGTACCCCTGCTACCTTGTTCAGAGAGAACACGGAAATTATAAGAGGACTCAGTACCCTTGTTACCTTGTTCAGAGAGAACACAGAAATTACAAGAGGGCTCAGTACCCCTGCTACCTTGTTCAGAGAGAACACAGATATTACAAGAGGGCTCAGTACCCTTGTCACCTTCCTCAGGGAGAACACAGAAATTACAAGAGGGCTCAGAGTCCCTGTTACCTTGTTCAGAGAGAACACAGAAATTACAAGAGGGCTCAGTACCCTTGTCATCTTCCTCAGAGAGAACACAGAAATTACAAGAGGGCTCAGTACCCTTGTCATCTTCCTCAGAGAGAACACAGAAATTACAAGAGGGCTCAGTACCCTTGTTACCTTGTTCAGAGTGAACACAGAAATTACAAGAATGCTCAACATCCCAATTACTTAGTTCGGGGAAAACGCTTGCCATCACATTTTTATTAATTTAATATTTAGACAGTAATTCAAGCTGTTTTTCTGAATGCAACAAATTAGAAAGTACTTCTGAAATAACAGAATGATAATTATCTGAAATTAATATTTAAACAGTTCTTAAGCAGCTGTTTTTATTACTCTTTCTGTATGTTAATAAATCGTGATGAAAGGTAAAATTAATAACCTTCCACACCTACACATCGGAGATCCCACCCACACAGATGAATTAATTATTCATGTATATGTCTTTCCTGTTAAAGTGACTCAAACAAATATGTCTGTTTTTCTGTAACTTATTGGCACATCATTAGTTCGTTTTAGATTAAAGTCAAAGAAATAGCCCTATACTATTTTTTTTTTCAAAATTTTGTTCTCTATTTAGTGTTCTATATTTAGTGTTCTATAAAGTACATGTAGCATATTGGACCAAAATTAATCATATTTTTTCTGTTTTTACTTAACTTTTGGGCATATCTGCAGTTTATTTTACACTGAAATCAAAGAAATAGTCCTTCTGAAGACATTTTTGTCAAAATCTGTTTCAAAGTGTTTCATAAAGTACATGTAGCATATCAGACCAAAATTATTCAAATTTTTCTGTTTTTACATAACTTTTTGGCATATCTGCAGTTTATTTTAGATTGAAATCAAAGAAATGCACTTTTGAAATTAATCTGTGTCAAAATAGATTTGATAGCATTCCTTTTAAATTTCTTTTCCAACAAAATTATTTTAATATCTTGGAATATTTTACTAGTAGCTTTCTTGTAAACCTTGAATTTATTTTAAACTGGAATTGTAGATCTCTGTATCTGAAATAGAATTTTACAATCTACATCGTAGGTGCGTCATAAAAATGATAAAGATAACGATCATTTACTTTCTTGGTCGACATCACGATTTCCGTTCCACTCGATACACACACTTTACAGTAGGCGTGTGTGTGTGAGAATAAGTCAACCTTCTTATTCTATTTCAACCCCCTAGTGCGAGGGAGTACTGAGAAAGTAGAGATTATTACATGTCAAAATTTGTTTGCATATTCCAAAGAAGTCATTTCCCACTACTAAATTAAGGCATAAAGTTTATGTTGATTGTAATAATCTTACAAATAATTCATTTATGATGTTTCATATTTCATGTTTTGCATCCCAAGCGGATAACTACTACATGTTGTAACTGGAAATAGACAGATTGTGAATGAGTGACTCAGCTATCAACATTAATATTTGAACATGAGTTGAAACACTGTATCTTATCTAAGGGTACTTTTGTCATGCGACTATCAGATGAAACCTTTAAATTGAGTGTCAACATTTTTATTCATCTGTTCCATAAAAGTAGTGCCACATCAAAATAAACTGAACAAATTCAATGCTTATTTTAGACCAAAATGATGGAAATAAGCCGTCTAAATGTCAAAATTTGTTGACCTATTCCATAAATTGATGTCTTCTCGCCAAAATTATTTCTGTAATTTTTGAACACATTTCAACATAATTTTAGATTTGAATCACAGAAATAACCTTTGTAAATAAATTTACATCAACATTTACATTTGTGCTTGACCAAGTCCATAAACAAAACAAAAAAAAGTTAAGGTTTTGTTTCCCGCCAAAATTATTCAAAAAACAGATATTGATGTTTTCCTGAAACTTTTTTGAACATAGTAATTTAATTTTGATTTAAATCAGAGAAATAAACCATTTTGTTTTGGTCTGTCTCAAAATTCTGTCGATCAATGCCATAAAAATAGTATGTTGCCAAAATGAATTAAATTCAAAATTTTGAATTTCTGGTACTTTTTGGTACATAACAAGTTCATTTTAGATTGAAATTATACAAATAACCCTTCTAAATGAACATGTGTTAAAATTTTGTTCAATTCCCAGCATATCAGCAGTTTTCTACAAAAATATCTTTTAACAAATTTGATGTTTATTGTTGACTTAATCGTACCAGTGCTTTCCCTCCAAAATTTGTATCAATCAAATTTGACATATTTCAATATGTTTTGAGCTCATTTTTAGATAATTTTCGATTGAAATTGTTGTAATAAATCTGTTTTAGTAATTTTATGTGAAAATTTCTGGTTAAAAATGACAGGAAATAATCAAAACTATGAGTTAGTGAAGGAGTCTATCAACATTATGAATATTTTATCAGAAGTTGAAACACTATCTTATCTAGAGGCTACTTTGTCATGTGACTGTCAAGTGTCAGTGACAAATTGACCAATCAATCATTCACCAGTGGATCAGTGCTACTGAGTTGATAACTTGTGTAAATAATGTAGTGATGACCTACTTGTTGAGGTTATTTCAGTTTTGATCAGTTTTTGTTTCCAGTACATTCAGTGTTTTTGCTGACATTTTACAATCTTGTTAATAATGAGGTGGAAATATGGTATCATTTACAGTAAAGATTTATAACCTGATAACAAAGAGGGTGAAATCTGGTAAAATTTACAGTTTTCTATACATTCAGTGTTTTTACTAAGGTTTTAGAACCCTGGTAACAGAGAGGGTGAAATCTGGTAAAATTTACAGTTTCCTACTGAGGTTTGAGAACCCTGGTAACAGAGAGGGTGAAATCTGGTAAAATTTACTATCATATACATTCAGTGGGTCGACCGCTCAATTTAAAAAAGGAAAAGTAGAAAATCTCCTTTTCCTCCTAGCTTTGTTTTATTGGATTCCTAGTAATGAGCGCTTTCCCTGCGTCTCCACACAATTGGCATGTTCTCAGCCCCCCCCCCCCCCCCACACACACACACACTTGAATAACTTCCGTCATGAAAAAAATGCTCTGTTTGTGAACAAATATCATCGCCGCTATGACTGTAGATGACGTCGACATTCCAGACACTTTCTAATTCTTGCTGTTCTAAAAAATATTAAGAGCAAGCGAAAATAAAAATATTTATTTATTTTGATGTCGGAGCTGAAAATTTGGGTGAGTCAGGTCACCCTAATACAATATGGATATAAAAAGGAGTACAGTGCAAAACAATACAATGTACTAACTGCCATAGAGGGCGCTGTTCATTTAAAATCTCATCAAATTGCAGTGATGGACTTCATTGTCTCCCCGGTTTATCAAGGTGTACACCTGTTCAGTTTTTTGACACAATGATACAGGGGTGATGCGTGCAAATTCTGTCAGGCCAGGGATACTGAATAACCCGACCAATTTTGTCGCTTATAGTCAGTCAAACATGGCGGCGGGGAGCAATAAACGTAATCTGAAAGTTTATATTTCTGTTATATGTACTTAAATTAGCAAAATAACGTCCTTGTATATATGAAGCTAAGAGTTGAAATATAATTTTAGATTAGCTGTACAAATTTTATGACATCTATCGGGCGATGTCATATTTGAATAAGTAAACACGCTTGGCTGGCACTTGATTAGATTCGTCGACTGAACTATCGTGAGCATGTGACGTCATTATTAAGCTGGTCATGACCCCTGTGAAATCATTCATCATAATCTCTTTTTTGCCATAGAGGGCGCTGTCATGCAGAATTTTTCCTCCTGCATGAATGATCATGATAATGCAAATTTAACATATGAAGCAAGAATTCCCCGATGGTAGAAGCGATCCTATCATTTAATTTGATACTAAAATAAGATTTTCAAATGTCAAATTACGGAAATGATGACGTACATTGAGAGACTAGGTGTGAATATCAAGATAACAAAAACTCTGGAGAAATTATTCACCACTATTTTGAGAATTTCTACTTGTAGTGAGTGTATGATAGAGTGACATCATATATTGTGGTTAATAGTATATGTTAGCAGTAAGTGTTATGTTACACTGCGAAACTTTTTCTTTGATGGTGTTTTTTTGTGAATTTCGAGTCAAATTATGAAAAAATTCATTGCATTTCTTCAGTATATTGGCACTGATGGATTTTTCAGTAAATGTTTGTTGTTTCTTTTCTCAAGTGCATCAGTTCTGTTGTGTAGATATAGATCACTAATATGACATTTGTTCAGCTCTGCCCCAGTGCTTGTATGTTTGTTATTTCTTTACTCCAGTGTATCAGCTCCGATGGCTATCTCAACTGATACAGTAAAGCTGACAATACCCAGGATGTTGGTCGTATGGCATTTGTACATGACTTATATGTTTGTTATTTCTTTACTCCAGTGTATCAGCTCCGATGGCTATCTCAACTGATACAGTAAAGCTGACAATACCCAGGATGTTGGTCGTATGACTTATATGTTTGTTATTTCATTACTCCAGTGTATCAGTGCTGACGGATATCTTGACCGATACAGTAAAACCAGTAATACCCAGGATGTTGGTTTAGATCAAACAGCATTTCTTCAGCTCTGTCCAGTGCTTATACAACAACTAGACAAACAAAGTTGCCAACATGAAGACCATGATCACGACGACCATGAAACAACAAAATCAACGAAGAGTGTACTAGATATCCCTCCAGCAGGTTTGTGATATTGATAAAGTACTTCTAGTAAATAGCGCCCTCTGGTGTCCTATTGATGATATTGTATACACTTATTGCCTTGCCTTATTCGGGCACTAGTAGACATCATCTGTGACCCTAAGGGCTGTACTAGTGCCCAAATAAGGCAAGGCAATAGATGTCTACTAGTGCCCAAATAAGGCAAGGCAATAGATGTTTACTAGTGCCCAAATAAGGCAAAGCAGTAGATGTCTACTAGTGCCCAAATAAGGCAAAGCAGTAGATGTCTACTAGTGCCCAAATAAGGCAAGGCAATAGATGTTGACTAGTGCCCAAATAAGGCAAAGCAGTAGATGTCTACTAGTGCCCAAATAAGGCAAGGCAATAGATGTCGACTAGTGCCCAAATAAGGCAAAGCAGTAGATGTCTACTAGTGCCCAAATAAGGCAAGGCAATAGATGTCGACTAGTGCCCAAATAAGGCAAGGCAATAGATGTCGACTAGTGCCCAAATAAGGTCAGGCAATAGATGTCTACTAGTGACCAAATAAGGCAAGGCAATAGATGTCGACTAGTGCCCAAATAAGGCAAGGCAATAGATGTCGACTAGTGCCCAAATAAGGTCAGGCAATAGATGTCTACTAGTGACCAAATAAGGCCAGGCAATAGATGTCGACTAGTGCCCAAATAAGGCCAGGCAATAGATGTCGACTAGTGCCCAAATGAGGCCAGGCAATAGATGTCTACTAGTGCCCAAATAAGGCCAGGCAATAGATGTTTACTAATGCCCAAATGAGGCAAGGCAATAGATGTTTACTAATGCCCAAATAAGGCCAGGCAATAGATGTCTACTAGTGCCCAAATAAGGCAAGGCAATAGATGTCTACTAGTGCCCAAATAAGGCCAGGCAATAAGTGTTTCATAGCACATCACTTATTCAGGCATGGCATGTTTAGCTGTCAGGGGAAAAATGTAAATTCTTATTATTATTATTCTTTCCAGGCAAAGTAAATCACCAAAAAGACTCCCTGCTACATGACTATTGCCCTTGGGAAAATAGAAAACAACTAGTGCATTGTCTATGCAAATTGAAGTCACTAGGCCCAAAGCATGTGACATAATATAAGCCAATCACATATGACTATGAAAATAATGTGTTATAGATAGTTTTGTCTTCCCTTTTAATACTCCTGGGGGGGGGGGGTGACTAAATAAACCTTGGGTAACCAAATGAAGATTTCACCACCCTCCACAAAAACAGACACTACAAATTCATAAAAATCATTGATTTTCCTACTTTCTGTTTGTTTTTTTCAGTATGGGGATATAGTTTTTTGTCCATGACTATAATAAGTGGTGTTTCTTTAACGGGGATTCTTATTGTACCAGTATTTACAAGATATCCTGCCGTGTACAAACAACTCATAGCATTCCTGGTTGCCTTGGCTGTGGGTACGCTGGCAGGAGATGCTGTTTTACATCTCATACCTCATGTAAGTATGCTTTACTGTTATTTATGAATATTGCCATGGTAACAAACTAAGCTTATATAAATGATTCGTAGCATTCCTCAGCCCTGGCTGGAGGTACCACATGTAAGTACTTTTATATTGTAAGTGTAATTACTAGCAATCAAGCAATGAAGTAGTTTAAGTGTAAGACACTTAGCTCTCTTAGTTTAATTTGTTTGTCTATTTCCCTCTCTCTCCTCTATCTCTCCTCTCCTCCCCCCCCCTTCTCTCTTTCTCTCTCTCTCCCTCTCTCTCTCTCTCTCTCTCTCTCTCTCTCTCTCTCTCTCTCTCTCTCTCTCTCTCTCTCTCTCTCTCTCTCTCTCTCTCTCTCTCTCTCTCTCTCTCTCTCTCTCTCTCTCTCTCTCTCTCTCTCTCTCTCTCTCTCTCTCTCTCTCTCTCTCCCTTCCTCCCTCCCTCTCGTCCTCTATTTCTGAGGTGCATACTACATTCATTTTCATAAAATGCATTAATAATATTGTACTAAGTCAGTTTTCATTGATATTATTCATTTATCAGTCATATGGACTACATGCTCATGCTGAAAGTGATGGTGACCATGACGATCATGGTAGTCATGACGACAGTAAAGCCCAACAAGCGATATGGAGAGGTCTGATGGTACTATTTGGAATCTATATGTTTTTTATGATGGAGAGACTTATGCATATATATGCTGACAGAAGGAGGAGAAAGGTTAGCAGAGAAACAAACACTTTTATTAGATCATTTCTTAGTTAATCTAGCCATTTCTCAGGTAAGCCACAAGAGGGCACTATACAGTTTGCAAAAAGAAGCATAGAACACCAGGTTTAAACTGAGTACCTTCCATAACATTTAAGTCTTTAGATTTTCATTCCAATGTACAATAATGTTTGGAATGTAACAGAATATATACAATTAGTTATGTTTGAAGTATGGCAGTGCATGAAGCATAGAATACCAGATTTAAACTGAATGCCTTCCTTCCGTAAGGGCAAAGTTTTCAGATTTTCATTCCAACATACAATAATTATTTGGAATGCAACAGTACATATACAGTTAGTTATGTTTGACGTATGGCAGTGAATGAAGCATCAAATAAGATGTGTAGAACTTTTCTCAAAGAACTCTGTGTGTTCTTATAGGAGTATTACAACAATGGTTAGGTATGTTTTGATTACTGGTGGTCACTAATAAAATAGACAATGGGAACAGCACAGACAGTGAATGTTACCTTCGTATCTGCTGCCTTAATTCCTGCTACAGTAGTCCACTATTCTGGCCCTCATTTCCAGTCCCAAGATAGTTGTGAACAGCACACCTAGTGGCCAAATCCTGAAATCTTTTGTTTTTCCTATCACTTGAATATGGTATATTATCAAGTTTATTATTGTCAGTATCTGTATTCCACTATTCTGGCACTCACTTCCAGCCCCGAGATAGTTGTGAACAGCACACCTAGTGGCCAAATCCTGAAATCTTTTGTTTTTTCCTATCACTTGAATATGCTGTATCATCAATAGTTTATTATTGTTGGTATCTGTATCATGAAAAATACTGCATGATCATGTGATTTTATGTGTAGCGAAAGATAGTGTCCTCATTTGCATATAATTTGCATACAGGTATGTAATGTTTTTGGTATTGCACTGTAGTGCAAATGCCACTAGTATGTATGTGCACCAGTGTAAGTAATCACTGTTACATATATAACTGTTGATATGTAAATATTTATTTTAGATAATATCGTTGTTATTTCTTTCAGAAAGCCTATAAGCTTGACATCCTTGCTAAAATAGAGAATCGCGAGAGTACGATAGGAGAACGATTGAATGACTATTCCGATCCACAACGAAAGTCACGCTATCTGGAAAGTTTACCAATGGTGGTTACCGTGGAACCTACGGAACAAGGTAAATTAAATATAGAGAACTTAACCCACCTGTCAAGAATGGAAGAGTCCAAATTTAATAGGGAGTTGTATTATAATGAGAAATCGTTATTTGAGTTTATGTCTACATATATGAATATTTGACATTGAAGGGGAATTCAACTTGAAAAACAACTGGTTTTGCCCTCATGTTTACATAATGAGTCATGAATATTCATGAGTTTCTGTGAAAATAATAAGCACTAAGGAGTCATGAATATTCATGATTGTTTATATGAAGGTAATAAGTACTAATGAGTCATGAATATTCATGATTGTTTATATGAAGGTAATACGCACTAAGTCATGAATATTCATGATTGTTTATTTGAAGGTAATAAGCACTAAGGAGTCATGAATATTCATGATTGTTTATTTGAAGGTAGTAAGCACTAAGGAGTCATGAATATTCATGATTGTTTATTTGAAGGTAATAAGCACTAAGGAGTCATATATTCAATATTGTATAGAGTCAATATTCTTGATTGTTTGTGTCTCTATCTTTGTTTTAGGATTGATAGAGAAAAATAAGGTTCATGTGGTTGCTAATGGAGCAACTCCTGCATCATCTGTACATCACCATGATGATTTGGAACATAGTGTGTCACAGCATAGCAACGGTGACATTACACATAGCAACCATGGAAATGATGAAGACCATGATCATCACCACCACCACCATCATCACCATTATCATCACCATGATATGTGCGATGACAACCATCACCTTGACAACCATCACCATGGCAGTGACCATGAAGACCACCAAAACCATGGCAATGATCGTCAGGACAGTGACCATAATACCCATGGAAGTGAACAACCCGATCAGCCAGAGAGTGACCAAGGTCCCCATGGACATCATCATCATAATGATGATGATCACCTTCATCACCACCACCATCACCATGGTAGTGATGTTGGCGAGGGCATTGCATCCGTTGCCTGGATGGTAATAATGGGAGACGGACTTCATAACTTTACTGATGGTCTGGCTGTTGGTGCCGCTTTTGCAGATAACTTGACCGGCGGAATCAGCACATCAATTGCAATATTTTGCCATGAACTTCCTCATGAACTAGGTAAGTATACAGTTATCAGAAGAAAACAAAAGATTGTCAAGTTTAGCCACTAGGAGTGCTGTTCAGAATCAGTACAGCAATTGCCATATTTTGCCATGATCTTGCTCTCGAACTAGGCAAGTACAAAGTATGCCATACTCCGGTTGTCAGACGAAAACAAACGATTGTCAAGTTTGGCCACTAGGAGTGCTGTTCAGAATCTTTCAATTTCAGGTGCCTTTCTGCTGTCATCTGTGTGTCTAGCTGTAATGTACACATCTTTCTGTTTCAGGTGATTTTGCAATTCTGCTGTCATCTGGTATGTCAGTGCGTCTAGCTGTAATGTACAGTCTACTGTCATCGCTTCTGAGTTACATAGGAATGTTTATTGGTATTACATTAAGCAACTATACAGAAGCCAGCCTCTGGATCTTTGCTTTAGCTGGAGGAATGTTCCTTTATATTGCTCTGGTTGACATGGTAAGTTGAAAATATGCAAATGAGCTAATCAATTATGCAAACCTATAGATCAGGGAAGCCAGTATTAGAGTAGGGAAGCCAGTCTATATGCCTTTGCTTTAGCTTGGGAGTGTTCCCTTACTTTGTTCTGGTTATCTGGTGATCATGGTGAATTGAAAATATGCAAATGAGCTCATTGATTATGCAAAATATTATAAATTGAAAACAAAAAACAAAAAGGAAAGTGTGATCTCTTTATAGTGAAATGCTCATATTGTAGTGCTTATAGAAATGTAAGACCCTAGAAGATTAACGCTCTTTATATTAACCTTCCACTTACCTTGTATATTTAAATTTGAATCATGCAAATGAGCTCATTTATTATGCAAACTGAGATTAAAGAAGTGTCTTGATCTTTGCTTTAGCTGTTAAAATACCATGTTTGCAGTAAAAGGGTCCGTTTACTGTCCCCAAGGCTATAACACACCAGTACTCCATTCAAGTGTCCACCCCCCATATTATTACCAAGCTTTCTTGTATGACCTTGACCTTTGACCTTGATTTAATATTTCAGTTACCTGAAATGATGCATGGTGGTAGAAGTAACGGAAAAGTCTGGCGAACTTTATTGCTACAGAATATCGGCATATTTACCGGCGTTGGCATTATGTTGGTGATCGGGCTATTTGAAGACCAACTTATCATGGCTTTTCAATAATATGTGTTACTTTAAAAGTTGGTCTATTTGATGGAAACTCACCATTGCTCTACAAACTGGGTCTATTTGATTGAAAGGTGGCGCAGCTGGCCAGTAATATATTATTTTAGAACTTGGTCTATTTGATGCCAACTAATCACTGCTCTCCAGTTATATCTTTTAGAAGAGGGTAAATTTGATTGAATAGGGAACTTGCAAACCTGCCATGTTGAATGTTGCATTATGGGAAATGTGATTATAAATACTAATGAATTGGTACTGTAAACTATACTGTTACATTGTTTGTAACCACAAATGATCAATTCATCGTCACCCTGACCATTGTGGGAGAGGTTGATTTTATCAGTAGCTCCAGATTAGGTATTACAATAACCACAAATAATCCCATAGTCCTTTGCATCTGAGCATGCTCAGTCTTGATTGCAAGTTCCCTATTCATCACAGCTCTATAATAATGTATTTTACAACTTGGTCTATTTGATGGAAACTCGGACCAGCTGTCCAATAGTCTTGTGTTATTTATTGTCATCTCATGACTACAACAGCATATCCTAATTACATCACAGCAGTGATCTGATTGGCTCTTCACTATCACAGCTGTGATCTGATTGGCTCTTCGCTATCACAGCTGTGATCTGATTGGCTCTTCACTATCCACCTGTAATGCTATCAACCTTTACCTCCCATAAGGGGAGGTAATGTAATGGTTTTGTCTGGCTGGCTGGCTGGCTGTCTATGTATGTGAACACAATATCTCTAAAACTACTGCATCGATTCTTATGAAACTTGGTACACATCTACCTTATAATGCTAAGAACTAACTAAATAATGTTAATTTAGCCACACTCCATTGGCTGTTATCAGAATACCTGTTTGTAGAAATTTACATAGTATTAGCATATATGTAAATGATATCAATGTTTGAGCAGAGTGGGAAAGCGCTATATAAAAACCAAAGTTGTGATTATTATAGTATAATATATTCTTTAATTATTAAGTGTTCATTTACATAATAACTTCATTTGCATATAGTCTGATGTAGTGGCAGTGTTCCCTATTTTCGAGATTGATTAACTTATGGAGAGGAGAAAAAAAGGAAAGGTTGACATGGCGACTGTACTTGCAGGGGGGGGGGGGTCAAGAAGGTCTGCAACGATATCTTTATTTGCAATATGAAATATGAAGTGAACACTTTTTCCCTAGTCTTGGATGCTGAATAGAGAGAAATCAAATTCTATGACAACATTTCATTTAATCATTAAATATACTTTTTATATATATATATAGTTATAGACGTTTACTTTAGTGTATATTATCTTTGATAACTATGTTTGAGTTCTGAGTTCTCTTAGGCAACTAACTTCATTCTTCTATTTATTCTGAAATCTGTAAAGTTTATGCATTGGTTACTGCCACTTACACCATATAGAGTAGCCTAGAATTCTAAACAGTATTATGTATTAAACACTTCATTACTATGCCAGTCTAGTGTAGACGGTTACGAAAGGTGTTAAATTGTGGTGCTCCCCTGTTGTGGACGAAGTGCAAACGGCACATGTCAGTAGTAATCCATCACAAACTGATAGGCTTTCGTCATTGCTCATTGATATTCATTTGATACAGAAACGGTTTTGACCTTTCTAACGTTTCTAGAACTGCACTGATATGCAAATGTCCAACCAGGACTCCACCTCCAGTCTGTTTCAACTAAAATCATGTGGGGACGCGACGACGTCATCATGTTTATATGAACACGGTTGGGGGAGCACAGATATATGTGTTCGAACAACCATCTTGTCTAGACTGGTATTAGTAATGAAGTATTTTAAACGTAATACTGTACCAGTTTAGAATTCTAGACTACATATATAAAGTCTTGTTAGAAAATTATTTTTTCATTCTGCATCTTATTAAGTGTTGATTAGTTTGACAAGTGAAACACTTTCGAAATTTTTTTAAAAGGTATTTATTTTGAAATCTGAAAAGTTTGTGTATTGGTCACTTGCCACTTACACCATTTAAGATATAAAGTCTTGTTATGAATATATTTTTTTCTAGATTTCATTGAGGTCTTAATGGGCCAAAAGAAAAACTTTCGAATTTTTATTTTAAAAGGTGCCACACTAGCTGTAACTGTAGTATTATTATCATCACACAATAATACAGGTTATATCTTTTGATTACTGATATTTTAAGCAACAATTCTTTTCCCCTCACTCTTCTTACCTCCCCCCCCCCCCGTTTTTTTGTTGTTGTTTTTTTGTTGTTTTTTTTGTTGTTTTTTTTGTATGTGATTATACTAGTAATGACTTCTTTAGTATATGTGTTTTAAGTTTCTGTTAGGGCTGCTCCTAACATACTTAGTGAGCCTTGATACAAAAAGGGATTCAATAAATAGATGAATAAATAAATAAATAAATAACAGTCACTGAAAATAATTAGACATTGTATGTTTATTAGAAGTCAATTTTATCTATAAGTACAGTAGTATAGTATTAAGTTGATCATTATTCATTGGATACTGAGTTTTGGGTGCAGAACCCCCCCCCCAAAAAAAAAAAAAGAAAAAAGAAAAAAAAGAAAAGAAAAAAAAAGGCACCATTCTGTGTGTACTATTACCAAAAAAAATATCTTTATGCACAGTAGTGTGCCCTCTATGCCAATGTGTCACACTACTGTCACACAATTCTAGTGATGCACCAAAATTTGGTGTTCCCCTATCTCTTACTATGTGGTGAGTGTGCCCTCTAAGCAAGTTTGACGTGCCACTGATGCACACAATTTCTAGTGACACACCAAAATTTGGTGTTCCCCTATCTCTTACTATGTGGTGAGTGTGTCCTCTAAGCTAATTTGATGTGCCACTGATGCACACAATTTCTAGTGACATGCCAAAATTTGGTGTTCCCGTAACTCTTACTATGTGGTGAGTGTGCCCTCTAAGCTAATTTGATGTGCCACTGATGCACACAATTTCTAGTGACACGCCAAAATTAGGTGTTCTCCTATCCCTTACTATGTGGCGACTCACAAGAAATTCCAGTTTTTCTCATTTTGACTCGCAATAACAAAATATGGCTACCACTAGAGGGCACACTGACCCACTGGTAATTCAATACTGTTCAGGGTGTGCAGTATTATGAAAAAGTTCTAATATTTAACAATATATTTTCAAAAATGTTCCAGTTACAGCTCGTGAACCTTTAACAAACCAAGTCAGCTGATTTTGAAAAATAAGATTAATTTAAAAAGTTTCAATGTATATTATATTAAAGGGGTTTATCTTTTGTCTGATATATAAGCTCTGAGGTCCATTGTTTGATGTAGATGAAAACCTAATTCTTTTCCATTACAGGGTGGGGGGTGGGGTGTTTAGTTTGAATTCAACAATTGTTGCTTGATGGAATCTGCTTTGTGCCCGTAAATGCAAAATTTTCTTTTTATGTCGTCAAATCGGAAGATGAAGAAATTGTGCTGTGATAGTAAATGCATGACACTAAAATACATTAAAGTGTCAATAAAAGCTATTTTTTCTAACTGCATATGTGCTTTGTATTCATATTGTATTACATACTACTACATACTGGCTTTGTATTCATAGCACTACATACTACTACATACTGGCTTTGTTTTCACAGTACTACATACTACTACATACTGGCTTTGTATTCATAGTACTACATACTACTACATACTGGCTTTATTTCATAGCACTACATACTACTACATACTGGCTTTGTATTCATAGCACTACATACTGGCTTTATATTCATAGTACTACATACTACTACATACTGGCTTTGTATTCATAGCACTACATACTACTACATACTGGCTTTGTATTCATAGCACTACATACTGGCTTTGTATTCATAGCACTACATACTGGCTTTGTATTCATACTACGACATACTGGCTTTGTATTCATAGTACTACATACTACTACATACTGGCTTTGTATTCATAGTACTACATACTACTACGTACTGGCTTTGTATTCATATCACTACATACTACTACATACTGGCTTTGTATTCATAGTACTACATACTACTACATACTGGCTTTGTATTCATAGCACTGCTTACTACTACATACTGGCTTTGTATTCATATCACTACATACTACTACGTACTGGCTTTGTATTCATAGCACTACATACTACAACATACTGGCTTTGTATTCATAGCACTACATACTAGCTTTGTATTCATAGCACTACATACTACCACATACTGGCTTTATATTCATAGCACTACATACTACTACATACTGGCTTTGTATTCATAGCACTACATACTACTACATACTGGCTTTGTATTCATATTACTACATACTACTACATACTGGCTTTGTATTCATAGCACTACATACTACTACACACTGGCTTTGTATTCATAGCACTACATACTACTACATAATGGCTTTGTATTCATAGCACTACATACTACTACATACTGGCTTTGTATTCATAGCACTACATACTACTACATAATGGCTTTGTATTCATAACCCTACATACTGGCTTTGTATTCATAGCACTACATACTACTACATACTGGCTATGTATTCATAGCACTACATACTTGCTTTGTATTCATAGCACTACATACTACTACATACTGGCTTTGTGCTCACAACACTACATACTACTACATACTGGCTTTGTATTCATAGCACTACATACTACTACATACTGGCTTTGTATTCATAGCACTACATACTACTACATACTGGCTATGTATTCATAGCACTACATACTGGCTTTGTATTCATAGCACTCCATACTACTACATACTGGCTTTGTATTCATAGTACTACATACTACTACATACTGGCTTTGTATTCATACTACTACATACTACTACATACTGGCTTTGTATTCATATCACTCCATACTACTACATACTGGCTTTGTATTCATAGCACTACATACTACTACATACTGGCTTTGTATTCATAGTACTACTTGTTACTACATACTGATTTGAAATTGATTTTGCTGTCTGAAGCAATTATCAATTTTGGCCCATGTTGTTGGAAGTTAAATTAGTAATCTCAGTGTCGTCAGGAAAACAAACTCTAAGGAGAGAAATGGACTCTCCTACATATCCACACCAATGTATGGTGAAACCTATCTGGAATAGATAAACATATTCATATACTAGTATTGGTATTTCGCAAACCCATTTTTTTGCACTCTTGCAAGTTTTCCAGATCACACAAGAGTTTACTTTTATTCAAAAAAGATTTAAACAATCACTAAAATAATTAATTCTAGTTCAGCAAAAGAAAAAAAAAATGAAATTGGCCATCCAAGCACCCCCCCCCCCCCCATAACCATCTACAGTATGTTAGTCTTGGCATAGAGATACAATGGTGAAATGGTTAGAGAGTGGTTGGCATGGAAACTACAAGTTGCTGCTTAGTCTTGGTTACCCACATTCTTACGAGACTTCCCCAAGCAAGAGTCTTGGGTAACCGAATTCCAACTCACCCACACAGGAACTAGCTCATAGTGCAATGCATGCTGGGAATCCGAATTCCAACTCACCCACACAGGAACTAGCTCATAGAGCAATGCATGCTGGGAATACCTCGCATCCAACATTTCAAGCTGAACGATTTTAGTACCTACTCTACAGGTTATCACTTCTCAAGCGACAGATACATTACAACGAACAGCCCTCATAAGCAATTTTTTATGCTTCGAAGAAATGTATTGTGTGACTTACGGCGCGGAGTAGTGGAACGTGGTTTTCCCAGACTCTCGTCTGTTGGTCTCGAGGCAGATCCCCAGCAGCACTGTACAATATCTTACCCACAACTCTCTCTGATTGGTATGCTGGGAAGTTCCTTATTTTATAACTTCTTCAATAACCCATATTTGTCAATATTTTAGGCATAGTAATTACGTTTAATTAATATGTAACAAAAGTACAGACAGACAGACACACAGACAGACAGACATACATACAGACAGACAGACAGATCGTAACACGTTGTGAGCTAATGATATCTGAAGAAATGGCGACAGACATGGAGAGAGAGAAATCTAGAGAATATTTTTTTTGGAGTGAACTTTCCTATCAAATGAGAGCATCCGAAACTATCCCCTTAAAATAATTACTCATGGACGGAAAATCTCTCGAGAATTATTCAATATTGTCAGTGAGTTCGACGTCTCTCTCTCTCTCTCTCTCTCTCTCTCTCTCTCTCTCTCTCTCTCTCTCTCTCTCTCTCTCTCTCTCTCTCTCTCTCTCTCTCTCTCTCTCTCTCTCTCTCTCTCTCTCTCTCTCTCTCTCTCTCTCTCTCTCTCTCTCTCAAGGTTTGCATGGAAAATGAAAATTACACACTAATGGTCAACCCAACCCAACCCCTCCCTATACAAAATGGTTTATTCTGCTTGAGAAATATGTAGTGCGTGGTAAGGTCAGGATAAACATTCACATAGAAAAAGTTGTACATGTTGTCGCTGTCGTCTCAATCTCGTTTGATAGCTGTAACCAAAATCCACTGCATGCAGTAAAATCCACAACGAAAGACATAATGAGGTGAGTTCTAGTCTCCGATTTATTGCTTTGACCTTGATAGTGATATTTTAAAGGAACTTATATGTAATAGAGCGCTTCTTTCTCTTAATATTGACAGGTGTACAAAACGCACATGCTAAAGCCCTCTAAAGCGTATTGATCGGTAAACAAACCTTGGTCGACAGAACATAGATTTGGTCAAATATATATATATGATACACCCAATCTGTGAAATTGCCCAATTCATGAAATGGGTAGGTAACTTTGCCCAGTTCATGAAATAGTCAATCGTGTTGCCCAGATTATGAAGTGGGTATGGTAAGACATGCCCAGTACATGAAATGAGCATCTTTTATAGAACACACACAAAATAGAATAAGAATCAAACAACTTTATTATCATGTATTTACAAACTCATCACTTCACAATTCTTATTTTATAATAATTCAGTGTAGCTTGTGTTTTTAATACAGTTCGATAATCAACACCCCAGTTCAAAACTCCTGCCCCAAAATTTAATTTCGCCCTTTTAGATCGTAATCTATACTCTCAATTGCATAAGGCTGACTATTTCATGAACTGGGCAAAGTTACATTGCACATTTCATGAATTGGGCAGTTTCACGGGTTGGGTGTAACATACATACAATGTGGCCAGGTGCGTGTGTTTAGAATTTAATGGTACACAAACTTTAACGCCATGCTATCATTTTTATCATGTTTGAACATTTGGTGAGATTTCTACCTGTTGCTAGGCATATTTCGACAGTTGCTTGGAATATCAACAGTTGCTAGGCATATTTCAACCGTTGCGAGGCATATTTTAACAGTTGCTAGACATTTCAACAATTGTTAGGCAAATTTCAACAGTTGCACCGCATATTTCAACAGTTGCAAGGCATATTTCAATAGTTGCTAGGCATATTTCAACATCTTTTATGTTGTTGAATGAAATTATATTACTATGATTTCACTGTTGTGTTACGTCACAGCAATTCGCGTCTACGTCATTGGCTTTGTGGTGCAAAACATTCAAAATCACAAATATTTTTCCCGATTTTTCAAATGCCTGAGAAGATGTAATTATCCCCCCCCCCCCCACCACCACCAAATATTTTCTGTAGTTGGCTGATTGCAGATATATGGAATCAAAATTTTAACATGTCGGCAGAATTAGTGACTTAGATACAGGTTGTCATGAGGTAGAACGACTAGGGTATATTATCCATATTTTCTGTTCAAAGACAAAAACTTGGCTTGTGCATGGTATAATATGATATATTTCACTTCAGATTTATTCCCATAGATGTAGATACTGAGTAATAATGATAATACATAAGAAATTATTCCCCTTTTCTGAGATCAACAAGTATGAAAAAATATTTATATTTGAGAAATGTGTGGTGTAAATTTTAAAAATCAATATTAACATGCTTTAGAAATAACCATCGAATTCAATTATATTTTCAATTATACTGTGTGTTTTTTTTGTATTTTAATTGGAAATTAGAAACATAAGTTCTTATTGATCCTAAGCATTTTTACTACCACTTAACACACCATCTGTGTTATAAACTATTACTAAATTTCACACCAGGGAGACTGTATTTATTTTTCTGTTTCTCATGCTGTAGCGACACAAATTTATCTCCGACATCAAAATAAAACATGTTTTTATTTACGCCCGTCCTTAAGATTTTGCGGTAAAGCGCCCTCTCTGGCAAGGATAAGCAAGTGTCTGGGCTGTCGACGTCATCTACAGTCATGGTGTCGACAAGGACACTTGTTCAATAACAGGGCAGTTATTCAAGTGGGAGGGGGGGGGAGCAACTGAGAACATGCCAATTGTGTAGAGAAGTTTAGAAAGGGCTTGTTACCAAGAACTCAGATAGAGAGGAGAAAAAGGAGAGACAGAGACCGACCGACCGACCCATAGTTGCTATGAAAAAGTAATGAGAAACAATTTTAAAAATAGAATCGTCACTCTTTTTTAATGGACTTGCTTTAACATCTAATTGTAATTAAAGTCCCATATTGAGAGAGCGGTTTATGCTGTTGGGTATTAATGCTACAAAGGAAAGTATATGAATAGGTGAGGTTTAATTTCTAAGTATGAATGTACTTCAAATATGAATAACAAAAGTCTAATTTTATGTTTCCTGGCAACCAAATAAAAATGATGTGATGTAAAATTATGAAATTATTCTTCAGAACCCAAAGTTTATTTTTTTTCCCAGAATTGACGCGACATTCCCCTTTAAAGAGATTTTTCCTAGGTTTGAGGAGATAATAAACAATGTGTTCACAGCTATGCAAATCAGATTAATAATTATGCAAATCAGATTAATAATTATGCATGTGCATCCTACTTCTAAACACGTGTGTACCAATTTTAATATTTTTGTTTAGGCCTTGTTACTATCTATCTGTCTGTCTGTCTGTCCATCAGTCAGTCTGTCAGTCAGTCAGTCAGTCAGTCAGTCAGTCTGTCTGTCTGTCTGTCTGTCTGTCTGTCTGTCTGTCTATCTATCAGCCAACCAGCCAGCCAGCAAGCCAGCCAGGTAAGTAGGCAGGCAGGAAGATAGACAGTCAGTCAGTCAGTCAGTCAGACAGACAGACAGTCAGACAGTCAGCCAGCCAGCCAGCCAGCCAGGCAGGTAGGCAGTCAGTCAGTCAGTCAGTCAGTCAGTCAGTCAGTCAGTCACGTTTGCTATGTGTTACAAGTCACACAAGAAAACTACAGAGCAGTTGTAAATCCTACCATCTGTTTTTTTTTAATGCAGAACTCTGGTATTATTGCATGTGGCACTTGTGATATTCCATCCGCCTTCAACAGATGCCCAGTCAGCAGGTAAGGAGGATTTCACTTCACCAATGATGGATTTTAAGTCTCGTTGTAGATCTCGCGAGATATGCAAATATGCCGAGTAAAAACCATTGTCAAACATGTGATCTTGGTCAAGCTTGGCCATGTGCGATGATGTTGAGAACAATAGTGTTGCTAAGCATTTGACACTTTCAGCTTGCCCACCCTCATGTGTGGTTGCTATGGATGCAATGGCTCACACGGGGTCTCGTGAGATCTGCCGCGAGACGAAAAACGGCTTATTAGCCTGACACCAGTCCCCTTGGAAGATTTATTTTTGTTTTTATCTCATAATCTTTAGATGTTTTGAATTTGTTATTTATTTCAATTTTTTATGAAGAAAAATGTGGTCAACATTTTGTTATTTTTCCCAGTAAAAGACTTAGTAGTTCACAATTGATTTATTAATGATAACAAACTACAAATGTAACAAAATAAATAGCAGACACTGTGTAAGGGATGTTTGTGTGTTATCTTTATAGTGTCTACAGAGCAGACACTGTGTAAGGGATGTTTGTGTGCACGTGTTATATTTATAGTGTCTACAGAGCAGACACTGTGTAAGGGATGTTTGTGTGCACGTGTTATATTTATTGTGTGTACAGAGCAGACACTGTGTAAGGGATGTTTGTGTGCACGTGTTATATTTATAGTGTCTACAGAGCAGACACTGTGTAAGGGATGTTTGTGTACACGTGTTATATTTATTGTGTCTACAGAGCAGACACTGTGTAAGGGATGTTTGTGTGTTATCTTTATTGTGTCTACAGAGCAGACACTGTGTAAGGGATGTTTGTGTGTTATCTTTATTGTGTCTACAGAGCAGACACTGTGTAAGTGATGTTTGTGTGTTATCTTTATTGTGTCTACAGAGCAGACACTGTGTAAGGGATATTTGTGTGTTATCTTTATTGTGTCTACAGAGTAGACACTGTGTAAGGGATGTTTGTGTGTTATCTTTATTGTGTCTACAGAGCAGACACTGTGTAAGGGATGTCTCTGTGTTATATTTATTGTGTCTATCTCAATATGAAACCTTGTGATCAGTCTCACTGATCTTAAAGTGGCATTATGGAAGAGGATTGGGTATTTATTTTGGATATTTAATTTATAAAACATTTTTTTATAATGGCATCCTACTTAAAAAACCAACATGGAATAAAATTGATTAAGACTCAGTCTGGGTCTGTGTTTGTAATGCAATAAATTGCAAAAAGCTGAAAAAAAATGTGTAAAAAGTGTGTTATCGTACGTACAATAACAATTATTTTACATATTTATTATGTTTGTTTTTTTAATTTATTGAGCTACAAAAAAGGATTTAGAATATGTTGTTTCACATTGATTTTTAGTAGGAAGCCATACAATTATTTTATATCAATTAAAAATCCAAAATAAATATCCAATCCTCATCCATATGGCAACTTTAATATATCGTTTAATAATATTTGCAAGCTAAGTCGAAATCTATTGTAAATATATCTTAATCCGTGTTCTATTTTGTCACAGATGTTAAAGCAGTGGTATTGGTTATTGACTCACCAGATGGCATCATCTTCGAACCAGGTGTCCCTGTTGATGTATCGTTTACTATAGGAATTCAACAAATAGTCAACACACCTACAAACTGGATTAGTATTACCCTGTATTTTACTGACAGTGGTGATTTTGATGCAGCTTCCACTACGTCTGATGGCGTTATTGTGGATATGGGGAATGTATACATTGATCACTACCCAAACATAACAGGAACAGAAGAAGTGGCCACATTAACTGTAGATGCATCTCAGTGTTCTCAATATACACACCTCTGTGCAGTTATAGACGTAGCTAATGATGATCTTACTACTAATAACGATGTTTGTCTTGGACTGACCAGGGCAGCGACTGGTGAAATCTTTTGCGGAAGAGGTAAAACGTTGTTTTTCGCATCCCACCACAGGGAGCGTGGGAAGTGTTACAAAAAAAAACCAGACAAACAGACAAACAGACATACAGACAGACAGACAGACTGACTGACAGACACACACACACACAAACAAACAAACAAACAAACAAACAAACAAACAAACACACACACACACACACACACACACAAACACACAAACTAACCAGCAAACAAACAAATAAATGTACATGAGTAAATGAATTTAGTCATACATACATACATACATACATACATACATACATACATACATACATACATACATACATACATGCATACATACATACATACATACATGCATGCATGCATACATGCAAACATACAAACAAACAAACAACTGTGCATGAGTAAATGAATTTGCCCTGAACACACGTATAACTATATCGAACTTACATCTGTGTGTGTGTGCGTGTGTGAGTGTGTGTGTGTGTCTGTGTGTGTGTGTGTGTGTGTCTGTGTGTGTGTGTGTGTGTGTGTGTGTGTGTGTGTGTGTGTACATGTACTAGACTATATAGAGAGGTTTCTCTATACATGTTTTGTATGGCTCTGAGTACTAATACCAGCAATGTGTGTGTCCACATGAAAATTATCATGAATCACTGAAATGTAGGACATTTAATGAAATTTCTTTTTGAATTTTATTATTATTTCTTTGGCATCCTTAGTTTAATGAATTAAAAATATCTCTGACATGTAGACACACTTACATGTATTATTTAATTTTGATAAAAATCAACCAAAAGGCCGACTCATGATTTTAAGGGGGTTGCAATGAGAAACAAAAGAAAAAAGGGTCGTGCCCCAAATTTGGTTTAGGATAAACAAATTATTTTCGTTTTGCACGTATACATCTATACGTATACATCTATACGTATACATCGTATATATATATATATATATTTATATATATATAACTCGGTGAGTATCAATCTGCTAAGACAGTGCTCTATACCGCAGTGGCAGAGCGTAATAGTTTTATATATATATATACAAAACTATATATATATACAGGTATATATGGGTGTATCAAAACAGCATCTGCTAGTAAAAAGTGCTACTAGCAGTTTCAACAAAACACTGTTTGCGACATGTAGCACTTCGATTCTGCTATACCTGTAGCACTTGCATTCTGCGACCACTATAGCACTCTGACTCTGCGACTCATAACACTTTGATTCTGCGATTGCTAGCAAATGAAGCACTTTCAGCGATTCTTGCATCGATGGTCGAACAGCTATAATGTAGCTGCATGTATGCGCCGAACTATGACGACAGCACCCGTGACCCGGTAGCTACCGATCCACGGTAAATTATGATCGACACTCTCCTGACGCATGTGAAAGTAAGCCTAATCGATGTTTCAGTTTACTTTGTCATTGATGTCAATAAAGTTTTTGCTCACATTGGTGTTTTATTGTATTGGCGGCAAAACAGACAACATTTCATGTCACCTTGTAGAATGTTTGCGTGGAGAGAGGCGACGGCTGTGACCTTGATCCCCTGCCGTCGACAACGTGCGAATCACAAAATACTAAGTAAACAATCGGCTGCGGTGGTTCATTCTCACCTCGTCCATGACAATGCAGTACACGTACTCAAACTTTACGGGTTTTTTCATCGAACAAATATGTTTATACAGATGTTGGAGGCGGAGTTCATGATTATTATTATCACTTTGTTTTGACTAACAGCCATGCTTTTACATGCGTTCTTATCTATGACAGTATCGTAGAATTCATAGTCCAAATTTGTAAAGTAATACGACGTAACAGCTCTAAGTTTTTAATTTAAAAATACAAATTCACATCTATTTTATATTTATGTGTTAACTTCAATGACAAAGGAAAAATATTGTTACCGGTCTCAAATGTTTTTGGAGGACGTTGATGAATTTAGCTGACGCACCACGGACTAAAAATTAACATGTGCTGCATGCAGACGATTGCGTCCTTGAAATCACGGTCCGTGTTGAAATGCACGTCTTGTGAAGAAAACATTGTATCAAACATTAAACGTTTGTTTAAAAAGTTGCAATCCTTTTCGTTGCCTTTGCCGATGTAAATAAGGCCAGCTTGCCGAAAGGGAACATGTTGTTAAGAACTATGAAACTTGTGAATTGGTGACGTCAGATGACTTGAATAAATTATGATGATATTAGCTGATGTGACAATGGCTATTCCTTTTTGAGAATGCGTGACAACGATTGGCTGATAGACTCTCTGTGGAAACATGCCGACATAACTTTTCCGCGTAAAATACACCGAAATAGGGTATTCTTTTATACATGCCATACGTCACCTTAAAACGGTTATCTGAAGTTGTTATTTTTTCTGATAGAAATTCTTTCGATCGACATCTCTGGTATTTTCGGAGAATTTTTACTGATTGTCAGATTTGTAGGAGCAGTCGTACGGGCGGACGGACAATGAATTACATATTTGTGAGTGATTGTTAATAATAGGCACCATCCTACCAGTATGAAACATACTATCTAGGAAAGGGGTGTGATGGCGCTCGGTGTGTCCTACCACTACATGTATTCCCTGCATGTATTACCATAGACCCTATGGTATTACGAAGTGTTGGCGGCCATAACCACTAATCTCATTAGGGAGCGTGTGTGTAAACTTCAACATAGTCGAAAACAGTTAGAACTGTTTAGCTGGTTTTTTACAGCTGTGGACGTACTCGTTATTGCACCCACGAGATTGTTTTCGGCCAAGATACATGTAATGTTTGGTGAGATGAGATGTGTCTGCTGGGTGATGAGATCGCGAACCGTTCGGTTAGTTACAGCAACACAGTTGTGTGGTTAACGCTATGAGTTCAATAACGCCGTCAATTAGCACCAAGATAAATGATATTGTCTTTATACCCAACTTTACCGTCTTTTGATGTTACATTGCGGATTGACTGTCAGCAGATCCTTGACAAATGACATATCAAAGCAGTAAAAGTGTGAACTGGTACCGCTCTTTACGTCACCGACGACTTTACGCGGCGATCCGCCACTTGCTGCCCGGCGGATCGATCAGTTTAGCAAAGGCGACATTAACACTTTCTCACACTGTTCTTCGACTTTAAAAGCCATGGAAACTTCTTTCGACCACATCATTATCAATATAAAATTCGTAGTCGACACATCGAGAAGACTGTATACCAGCAAAATGTCATTCCTCTTGAAGAAGCAGGCTGAAAGTTGGCTTCTTTTAAAGAAGCAGATCGATATGTTCGTAAAAAAGACTAACTTAGAAGTTGGAGTGGTCGTATCGTTTTACGACAAAGTGTTAGCGAAACGCAAGTTTATCGTCCACGGTACTGATTGCATGCAGCAGTCACTTCAAGAAAAACTTCCAGATATGGTTATACCACCCGTTACATCCACTCGGTATCAACGTACAGCCACTGATGAGACAGATAGTTCAGATGTCGGCGGAGCCACAGACAACTCAACGTCCGTACCAATCCCAGACCTACCAGACATCCGTGACTCACCACAAGGCTGCCTGAGCAAGCTTACGTTTGCCGAACTCAGACATCTGATTCCAACCATCGTGAAGACTAGCGTCGGTCGAAACCAGGCGTTATGGGGTAATCAAGACAAAGCTCCCATGTGGTGGCCTGTAGATGTGCCCTACTGCAACCCATGCAAACGTCCGAAAGAGGTAGACGGCTGGACAGAACTCTTGAGGAGAGCTGCAAAGGCTTGTTACGTGTACTACCAACGAGAAGATTTGACAGGTAGGTGCAACGTCATAACCTGTTTTCAAAACTAGAGTTGATATAGTATTCATATAAGGCGACTTTCATCTCAGCGAGTTTATGCTGTGCCTTTATCATTGAGTAGTATACTCAGTACTTGTTTTGATTAGTTGAAATTTTATCGCCGCCTTCCCACGCGATCACTCCGAACAAAACAAACGTCACAACATGATGAATAGAGGTAAATAAGGACATCTAGCCGCTTTCACCACATCTGATTTTAATCAGATTGAGGGCGAGGGGTGATTCAATATCAATTACCTAAAATGTGGTAGTAGTGCACATTTTTTCTGTTCATTGTCCTACTTATGCTGAGCTGTATGTGTCAGTAAATAAACAAGGCATGTTTGTTTTATTAATATTTTATTACTCCATATTTCGGCTTGGTTTGTGACATTTGAATGTATGTATTAGCAAGTATTATGAAGATAATTTATTTTCCAATCAAATGATACCTCACTTGTCAAAAATGGGTAACTCTAAGTATTTTTATAACTATTTGATTACATAACACTCAGTCTCACTTTATTCAAATTATTGTCAGTGAGGGGCTCGGAGGAAGAACAATCTCATGAGGCCATGAGTGGTGAAAGAGTTAACAGTCTTCACCCCCAAGAGTAAGTGATACTAGAAAATATTTGAAACATTAATGAATCTTTCTTTTTTTTTCACACAGGAGACAATACAGCAGAGCAACCTCAGTTATCTGAAGAGAACCCCACATTTACTAATGGTAAGTCAACTTCTATTATCATATTTATTATCAGATTTGTGGGTAATCATGTATTTGTGGTGTTGGGTCAAAAACTACCCACTTGTTTCATATACTATTTCCCCCCCCCCCCTTTTTTTAAAATTTCTTTGATATTTCATGTACATCCAACTTGTTCTTGGATTTTTTTAAGTTACTTTTTTTTTGGAAATGGCAAGTTGTCTGTGTCTTATTATGGGTACACATGTCACAAAATTTTTTTATTCCATCATGAACACTTTTACCTAGTCCCTCTGAGTTAAATTTCACAACCAGGACAGTTAAAATAGGGTGTTCTGTAAATCATTTTAATTGAAAGTAGACTGTAATTGCAGTTATGTGTACATATTACTTTTACACCATAATGCGATTATGACCATAATCACTCTGCACCTTTGTAGGATGACTGTATGCTACAACTTACAAACATCTGTTTGGATAGCAAGCTGATGTACACATTATTGTTACAATTTAAAATGCCAAAACACAGATGAACATTTACATCTATAATATAAAATAACTTTGATGAATAACCATCTGAAATATATATATTAGTAAAAAAGTTAGGTAATTTTGATATGTATTTGAAAAATGTACAAGACAACTCCCAGATTTTGAATATGAATAGGATAAAGTTTCTTCAGGGATATTTGGACAAAGGTTGAATATTTAATTTTGAAGGCACGTTTCCCTGAAGATAAACATACAATGTTAAAGCATGGATAATTTATTGTATATTAAAGCAATACAATATCTGCCTTGTTAACTGTTCAAATTCTTGTTTATTTCTCTAGCTGCTACACCAGAAGATATACAATTCCATCCTGAAATACCTGCCCTCCAGCAGATAGTTTACAATTATACCACACTGAATCAAAATGATCTTGGTAAGTAACAACATAAAATTCTGATATTAACCGTGAAAATATATATTGGTGACTTGTCAAAGGCTAACATACAGTAAGCATGTAATTGTTATTGAAAGACACTAAGAATAAATTCAGAAATACATGGGTACATAGAAAACCATATGTTCATACATACAGATGGTAGAAGTCAACTTCTATCTACTGAAATTGTTAAATTTGCTGTGTACCTTCTAATCGATACTTTAGATATTCAGTCAAGACAGTGCAAAAAACACACCAATGTACACATATTATAATGAGTTCAAGACCAGTTGCATGGAATCTACAAGTAGGGTTTGTAAACAGAAAATGCTAAGCAGCAAAGTCCTATTTGCATCAGAATACATTGAGTTTGTCATAACGTAACAAATGTCTAGTTAGCCTCAGAATTGTACAATATTAATCCACATTTATTCATTTTGTCTCTTTTCACCAGAACTTTTAAATATGCATTCTACACCGGAAACACTACATGTCCTACCATCAGCCATGGAAATATCAACAATACCGAGTTTTGAAGACAGTACTCTCCACACCAATGACTCACTGTCTTTTCATGACACATTCCAAGTAACTGAGGAAGCCTCCTTGCAAGACCAAACCCAGTCTGATGACCAGTTTGGCATGCACAGCCACGACCTATCTGAGCACACAGTATCATATGCCATTCAGTCCCCAAGCCAACCTATGCAGTCATCATCATCCATGCTTGTCAGGAGGAGTCAAAGAAAAAGCAAGAAAACAACAAGAGCTCTAGAGTATGTGATGCAGATAGCACGTCGAAGAAGATGAAAGGAACTGTAAAACATTGAACATCTAACTGATCTACTAATTCTTTGTCCAATTGTAACACTCATTAAGTTTCTATCAATTTCTTTGACAAACCAGTATTTATCTTATTTTGATAGACATTACTAAAATTGCCATTCTGCATTAAATTTTATAATAGTGTAGTAGTCTTGTCAAATATTCCATACTGAGGTGGCAACTCCTTCCTTTTGATTGTTTTCACTGTTTATGACAGCAGAGCACCTTTCACTTTTTTATTAGCAAGACCAAGGAAGAGGGCTGCATGAAAGATAAAATTGTCAGGTAGCATGTACGATAGTTGTGCCTTGATTCTTGATATGGAAGCGTTCGTCTGTTCGCAGATTTGACTGTTCAGATTTGTTATCTCTCTGTTTCCTTTGTACCTGTCCATGTTATAACCAGTTGAACATCTGTTGGAAAGACATAAAACAGCCATTTAGATCAATGAATGTATTTTTCACTATGTTACTACAAGATGATGACTACAGTGTTCACAAAATCGTATAAAATTGACACAATTGACTTTATACTGTACTCTATATAAATTATGTCAAGAAGTTTTTCCATTCTTTTCACAGTTAAAGTCTGTAACATGGTTTGTAAATTTGAATAAACTTGCTATTTTTGGTCATTAATGAAATATACTGCGTCACTATTGGTGTGATTCCATCTTGTTCCTAGAATGTGTTGTAAAAAGGTATTTGCTGACCTGACTTTTAAAACTATTCATCCTCAACATTTTGGCATCTTCAAGAACTGCTAAAATTTGCAAATCACTTTACAAAAAAAATCCCAACTTAACACTCCTGTTTCCTTAATATTTTGAGCATATCTTCACTCACAAAAATATGGTCAGATCCAAACCCACCTACATGTATTTTGTATTGAAAGGCATTTCACAGTAAGTACATCCTTTTATTATAGGCCTAAAAATACTTGGCACTTACCCTGTGTGATTACACCAATGAAGCCTGTCCACCAGGAACATTGTATGCTTGAAGAATTGGGCATTTTCAGTAACTGTATTTATGAATGTGTAGGAGCTTCAGTGAGGTGGTCACTATACTAATATATAGACAGGTTGGCTGTTATATGAAGGTGGTCTTTAACACAGGTTTGTAGTCAACTCAAAGAAAGCAAACACTTGCATACCTGTGAAACGCTGCAAGGGGATTCCTTCCTTCTAACATAAGATGCAAATAGCTGTGTAGTAACCCGTAGTGTATCATATCATGGTTGTTTAAATTGAATAGCAAGTCATCCTTTCCATCATAAGAAAGACGGCAACCACATTGCCCATTACTTGGTCTGTAGTAAACTGAAAGAAAAATTAGTAAAAGTCACAAAGTGCAAAACCAAAGAAATTTTCTTTAGTTTGAATAATTTTCATTCCAACAAATGCTAAAGAAACTCCCCCTCAAAAGTTAGCAGAGAATACCAGGACATGTTTACACAACTAAAAACACACTATCTCCATTGTTAAAAAATGGTAACTTACCTTTGAATTTTTCATGGACATCATCTACGCTGACTGTACTGATAGTGCTGTTTTCTTTGTAGATGACAGCATCACCAATATACCAGTCATTCTGAACTGGGTCGTCATCATTCCAAGTATTACCATGTCTGCATACACTTAGTGGTTCATCTGATTCTGGTATGGAAGGGACCAGGTGCCTTGGCAAGGGGAGTTGCCCTGACTCTTGTTTGTCATACACATCCTTCAGTTCAGATGTTAGTGGATAGGGTATCTTTTTATATGACACATATGAGAAGTGACTTGTCCTTGGATGATCCCTCTCACTTTCTGGTGTAGGTTTGTCAGTCTCTTCCAACCATTCTTTATACATTTTGACATATTCACAGGTCCTAGTACCATAATTACAAGTCATACATGCTAGTTTCTTGCCACCCACTGTCTTCTTAAGGTGCACTAAATGAACTTCTTCCATTGTAACAGCTGCTAAGAGAGGGGTGTCTTGTAGCAGTTCAACCACAACATGTGAGGTATCTGTAAACAATAATCATTAGAAGTCAATCACAGGTCTTGTCCAGTACAGGTAATACAGGACAAACTCAAGTTTCACCTATACATGGACTAGAAAAAAAACCCAGCAAAGAACAGGCTTAATAGAGGAAAACTGTCATGTTATACTTGGTTTTAAATTTCACTATATTTATGTATTTATACAGTAAAGTTCACCATAATTCACTAAATTCATTACCATGCCTGGAATTATTTAGTAAAAATGTAACAGTAGGATCTATTTTCTCAAAGGAGCATCACAGTATATGAAATCAAAAATTTGTGTCGGAAACATCAAGATAATAGAAATAAATTCCAGTGAATGTATGGATTTACACTGTATCAAAATGTGAAACATGTAAATTATAGTGATTCTGAGACTCTTCTACCTTATCTAACATTTTGACTGAAGCCAATACAATATTGTCAATTATTTGTGATTTCTATTTCTGCTGTATATAAAATACACAATGAAAACAAAGTACAAACTACAGCTGGTATAAAGTCACGAGTTGGGACTTCATTGATATTATTCACTCTGCTTTTAAACATCTCAAAAAGAAATCACAAACTAAAAGAAGAAAAATTAGTAAACCATGGTATAACAGTTCCTGCTACCTTTGAAGAAAGGGGTTATTTGAATTTGAAAATTACTTCAGGAAATTATCAAATCAGGGTTTTAGAAGTGTACATAATTAAAATGTATCTATGATATTCATTCAGTCTTAATAACCAAGTCTTGTATCAAATTGACAACTGAACTGGCTTCACTAAATTCTTTTCATATGTATTGGCACAAGACAAGGTTGTAATCTCAACCCCACTCAATCCACTTTATTCATGAACGAACAAATGAAGGAATGCAACCATTACTACACAGAAAATGTATTAATCTGCTGATGACACTGTGTTGCTATTCACTAGTGATGGTTTATAGATTCACAGTCCCAATTAAAACTATTTGAATCTTTTTGTAATAAACGACAACCATCAGTGAGTCATAAAGAAACAACTAATAGTACTCCATGCAAATATCAAAATAAATATAGTGTAGGGTTTTTTTTCATTTATAATGAAAACTTGATTCTGGTATGTTTGCATTATACACTTATCTAGGAGTTATTGATGTTTTCTGAAAATTTTAAGAATTATTATACCAGAGTGGCTTTGAGAATAAGGTCATGTGAAAAATAGTGTCCTTATAGAATGTCACTTGTTGGGTACACAGCTTGTACATAAATAAATAAATAAATAAATCTCCTGTTCCACTGGTTTTTTTTATGAAGTAAAATCGAACACAATAAATCCACTGATAAATTGCATAATAAATAATATATTCACTATTTTTTGCAGTTTGCCCCTGTTCTATTCTACTTTATAAATTTGTGGCATTGAAAGTTGGCAGACACTGTTTCAACCAATTGATCGTTATGAACATATTTTGGTTCATTTGTTGCGAGTTTCTTATCTTATTTCGAACGGTCACTATGGCTACGCTATCGCTGTTTGGGTCGAGAGCGAACTGCAGACTGGATCATGGAGTTCATTACGAGGTCACACATGTCACATGTGTTATGATGGAGGACTTTTGCACGTACAAGTAGGGAGAAGTATTTCTACACAATTCAAAGTGCGGTTGGAATACACGTTTAATTTCAATTACTTTATCTAGTGGTAGTGGTATTTCTTCCTGCACTATGATTTACTATCGAAGTCGTCATTCAGTTTGAAAAAATGTTCTGTGATGGTGGCTGAACAAGTGAAATCGTCTGATCAGCAAGGTCTCTGACCTACCCTTCGCAGCGAATAGAACGATCGGGATCAAAAATGGCGACGCGGTGTTCAGGAGTACCGCTCCTGTGGTTTTTTACCGGAACACTGGGATGGCACCGTTCGTCCACGAAAACCATGGAGTGTATTACAAATAAATCACGAGAACAAGCAGACATCCCAGTTTGCGTTAAACGATAAAGTTTGGTGAGGTACTCGTACGTACACGTCCCTTCGATTCAACCGTCATCGCATATGCATGCAAGGTCCGGTTTGAGTCCGTGTATTACGGGTAATTAACTGCGTCCGGGGTAGTCCTGCTTGCATACGGAGGAATTCGGGACTCGATTCTGACAATTGTCCCTCCCCTTGCATACGGAGGAATTCGGGACTCGATTCTGACAATTGGTGTTTAGAGTCAAGTCAGTAATACAGACTCGTGCACCGTCATGTAAGCAGGACTACGTCCGGGGGCGGGAGGTTAGTGGGTCCATGGCCACGGAAACGTAAAGAACGAGGACCACTCGATGCTATAGATTGCAGGAAAGTGAACACAAATAATTGTAATAAAAAAATTCGAAACAACCTTTCTTAATTCTGCACTGAAACGGAGTAGTGTTATATTTGCTTAACGTTGCGTCTGTTGATAACGATCATAAACATTGACGCTACATTACAAGACTTCGATGAAAATGTAGAAAAGAAAGTGAAACACTCACCTCATGGGTCTTTTTCTGGTCACGGGAACGGCCGACGTATTCTTCCTCTTTCGACAAGTTGATAGTAATGCTCTAGTGGTTTGAGCGACTCTACAACGTTCAATGAATGATTTGCTCGATGACATTGTGACGCTGACAAGGACTGGTGATGTTAACT
>NC_135567.1:14365305-14382805 GCF_964340395.1 Glandiceps talaboti | reverse complement strand
GGCTATACCCCACCAAGTTCTGAATGCTGCTAACTCCATACTGATAAATGAAAGTGATTGAAACACATTTGATTTTATTTAACATCCAATTTTTCATTAAACACAATTCACATAGCAACCTTTCCCTTTACAATATACACTTGTTTTTCATCGATAATTTTCAGTAACTGATGCCGATGGTGTTAATGATGATGGCATTGGTTGGTTGGCATGGTTACAGGTTATGACGTTTGCAGTATCTGTACTGTTAGTTCTTGTTGTCATTGTCATGGTTACTCTGCTTTATCGTGCGGTCTGCAAGAAAAATGCCAATGTTACTCCTTTCCAAAGTAAGTATCCTGTTATTTCAACGACAACAAACAAACAAACAAACAAACAAACAGACAGACAGACAGACAGACAAGTAAATGTATGTAAGTATGTATGTATGTATGTATGTATGTATGTATGTATGTATGTATGTATGTATGTATGTATGTATGTATGTATGTATGTATGTGTGTGTGTGTGTGTGTGTGTGTGTGTGTGTGTATGTATGTATGTATGTATGTATGTATGTATGTATGTATGTATGTATGTATGTATGTATGTATGTATGTATGCATTGACTGGGTGCTAAAGGTGTTATTTGTATATACGTTATTGATTAAAGTCAATCCTCATTTTCCATAGGAAATCAAGAAAAAGCTTAGAAGTAATGCTGTCTTGATGATTCCAAAGGAAAGGAAAGGACAGGAAAGGGGAATGGAAAAAGCTAGCATGGCCTGTAGTACAACTACTGTACTACATACTAGCTTTGTATTCATAGCACTAAATACTACTACATACTGGCTTTGTATTCATAGCACTACATACTACTACATACTGGCTTTGTATTCATAGCACTACATACTACTACATACTGGCTTTGTATTCATTGTACTTCATACTACTACATACTGGCTTTATATTCATAGCACTAAATACTACTACATACTGGCTTTGTATTCATAGCACTACATACTACTACATACTGACTTTGTATTCATAGCACTACATACTACTACATACTGGCGTTGTATTCATAGTACTGCATACTACTACATACTGACTTTGTATTCATAGCACTACATACTACTACATACTGGCTTTGTATTCATAGCACTACATACTACTACACACTGGCTTTGTATTCATAGCACTACATACTACTACATACTGGCTTTGTATTCATAGCACTACATACTACTACATACTGGCTTTGTATTCATAGCACTACATGCTATTACACACTGGCTTTGTATTCATAGCACTACATACTACTACACACTGGCTTTGTATTCATAGCACTACATACTACTACATACTGGCTTTGTATTCATAGTACTACATACTACTACATACTGGCTTTGTATTCATAGCACTACATACTACTACATACTGGCTTTGTATTCATTGTACTTCATACTACTACATACTGGCTTTATATTCATAGCACTAAATACTACTACATACTGGCTTTGTATTCATAGCACTACATACTACTACATACTGACTTTGTATTCATAGCACTACATACTACTACATACTGGCGTTGTATTCATAGTACTGCATACTACTACATACTGACTTTGTATTCATAACACTACATACTACTACATACTGGCTTTGTATTCATAGCACTACATACTACTACACACTGGCTTTGTATTCATAGCACTACATACTACTACATACTGGCTTTGTATTCATAGCACTACATACTACTACATACTGGCTTTGTATTCATAGCACTACATGCTATTACACACTGGCTTTGTATTCATAGCACTACATACTACTACACACTGGCTTTGTATTCATAGCACTACATACTACTACATACTGGCTTTGTATTCATAGCACTACATACTACTACATACTGGCTTTGTATTCATAGCACTACATACTACTACATACTGGCGTTGTATCCATAGCACTACATACTACTACACACTGGCTTTGTATTCATAGCACTACATACTACTACATACTGGCTTTGTATTCATAGTACTACATACTACTACATACTGGCTTTGTATTCATAGCACTACATACTTTTCAGTAGAAAAAAATAGGTGTTTCCAATAACCCGACCGACCCTAGTTTAAGCCACCGACCCTAAACATTTTTTAAAACATTTAAAACAAAAAGATAAGAAATTCTTTGTCTTCTTGACCTTCATATACGTCTGTTTTCTTTCCCCAGTGATATCTGTACAATATTTCATCAAACTATCACAAAAGGGATATTTTGATTGACATTTCGTTTGTGTTTGGGTCGAAGCAACCTTTTTCAGAAATAAAATCAATAAAATTAATGTACTAAAATAAAATAAAACTCAGTCCTACCTACCCTATTCTTCGAGGGCGTGTTATCGGAAACGCACATTTTTTTTCACCTTTCCTCTACAACAATATCTGAGTATTTATTTTAAGTGTATGTGTTGTACTGTAGTCAGTTGCAGCTGTTTTACATTGTTAAACATTGTATTAAACTGAGATCGCACTGTAGGAAATAAAGACATAGGTTTAAACTTGGAGTATGAATATAAATTTCATCATTAGAGAGAGAGAGAGAGAGAGAGAGAGAGAGAGAGAGAGAGAGAGAGAGAGAGAGAGAGAGAGAGAGAGAGAGAGAGAGAGAGAGAGAGAGAGAGAGAGAGAGAGAGACAGCCAGACAGACAGACAGACAGACAGACAGACAGACAGACAGACAGACAGACAGACAGACAGACAGACAGACAGACAGACAGACAGACAGACAGACAGACAGACAGACAGACAGAGACAGAATGACCAGATTGATCGGCCAGTGGACATACATGCTGTGGATGCGCATTGGCTCAGTGCACTCAGGCTATATAATTGTATAAATATTCAAAATTCCAGATAGGTATGACCTTCAAATAGTTAAATAAGACCACGAACTTGAAACATGTTTTAATTCGGAGTTTTTCAACATTTGCGCGCAATGTAAATTATATGGGTAAACATGAAATGACTCGACCTCTCTTGAACCCAACGTCGTAAACCACAGGCCTCGATCGATCTTTTACGGCACCGTCCGCCAAACACACCTCTTTACGGCACCGTCCAAAACGTACCCGCCAAGAGGTATTTCGTTGCTTCATTGTGATCTGGTTTGTGAGAATGCTAGAAATTCACGAAAAAGGAATTTCATTCTTGTCGTGTGGTGTCCCCTTTTAGCTACAACTGAGGGCACTGAACTTTAATCATGTCAATGATACTGCAGTGCTATTCGTGACTCTAAATAAATTAATTTTGATATACAAGTTGTGTGCGTTAGGGTCTCTTTGTGAATTGTGGTGAACGTTTGGTCTTTTTAGTTGCCGAACCATATTGTATTTAGAATTAATTTTAATATCATTATTTTGTACACGTACACCACATTGAAACCAGTTTGAGAGAGGGAAACAGAGTTGGGTTCATTTTGCTTTTAGAAAAATGAACGTTTTTAAAGATTCTCACTAATATTGAGGAATTAAACGAAATCATAATACGATGTTGTCTTTTTGTGTGATCTTTATATGAGCTATTGATTGGATATATTGCACCATATATGTGTTTTGCTACACAATATGTTTATCCACCGTGTTACAAACAAGTCAGTGTTTTGCCATAGAGGGCGCAATGACTGAGCACAGTGCCCTCTTCCGACGACCTATAAAATGACCTGCTTTTGACTAATATGACTGCAGTGTACCGTACCTGTTGATGAGCGAAGAATTGCTTTTGACCAGGAAAAGCCTAGCCTAGAGGAACACCGTTCTTAGTATGGTTAGTGGCCAGTTTAAATTCACTCACTGATACATGACTGTGGCAACTATAGCTTCGATTCAGTACGAAGTCAGCTAGCTATATTTGGTCGGCGCGACTCCATTCTCGAGATCTCGAGAACGTCAACTGAGCGTCGATCACTTCAATTATACAACGTATAATCACTTGTATTATATTTGTCCTGTTTGCATGGCTTAGTGGCTTGATTCTGATTGTCGTCACCCCCCCCCCCCCCCCGCCTACACACATTTTGTGTGGTGACAGCAGTCAAAGAGTAACGTATTCTCCAGCCATACAAGTGAGGCTAAATTTAAATCATTGATAACTCGATTGGGGTGGACACCAGGGGTGGTGGACCACTGATGACATTTGCGGCAACCATATCTCTCCAAACTCAAATTTCTGAACTGAGCAATTGATTCGTAGTGAAACTGTGCATCCTCGTTCAATGACAAAATGTAGTACAAACCAAATTAGAAACTAAATTATGTTGGAAGTACAGAGACTTGTATTACATTTCATCATTTGATAAGAACAGTTTTATGGCCACTTTACATAATAGCTTACATTCACAAACAAATGTCCGATTCCCGTCATTTCATGTACCCATAAAGAGGCCATAAAACTATTCTTATCAAACCACGGTGTGTAATACAAGTCTCTCCTGTTCCAACCTGCATCTAGCAAGTGTTATTAATCCAATTCATTTGTTTACTTTCCCTGTTGTAACAGGCTAGGTTCCATGATCTGATGTCTGCAGTTGTATGTGTATACATACACACTTTGAAGGCATCGTTGATCTATGAGGCACATTAATTAAATATCGGTCAAAGAGAACATCAGTGCCAGTCCCGAAAAGATGTCAGTATCTGTTTTCAATAAGGGACTGTACGTCTCATTGCAGATCTCGCGAGATATGCAGATATGCCTAGCAACAACAGTTGTCAAACATGTGATCGTGGTCAAGCTTTTGTTGTGGCCATGTGTGATGATGTTAAGAACAATGGTGTTGTTAAACATTTGATACTTTCGGCATGACTGCCCTCAAGTGGTTGCTATGGATGCAGTGGCTCATGCAGGATCTTGTGAGATCTGCTGAGAGATGTAAAATGGCTTCTTGCTGAGTTGAGATCATTTGGATCTTAGATAGAGTAATGCGAACCGAATACATTTGTATATCAGAAGTGGAAATTATGGGATGGATCCCACTGTTCCTGACATTTCTGACATTTTTAGACTGACTTCTGTTGTTTTCTTATCTTTTCAGATCTGTAAACAAAGGACTTGCAACACATGTTATGGTAACATATACTAGAATGGTATCTTGGTGAACTTAGTGAAGACTTACCGGAGACATTATCCATTTGCATCTGTTTGTAAACAAACTTTGAGTGTATTGGTGATCTATGAGAAGTACCTTAATTACATCAACATATCTCGGATGTCTATCAAGATGGCTAAATTTACTGACAATTTCACAATTTCTGCAAAAGATCAATGTGACATTGGTATCCAGACTGTTAACACAGGGTACAATATCGGAATTGAAGTTGGTACAACAGTCAAACCTTGTGTTTACGCGCTAAGAACCAGCCAAAGTAAACAACAAATAAATGCAGAGGTTCCGTTCTTCAAGAAAAAGGACTGCAAATTTGTCACGCAGGAGAGTAAGGTGAAATGTACTTGGTGTGAAAACATGCTACCTGTTAAAATCCATATTTCAGTGTTTTCGGAAAATACACAGACTACAACATGTAACAGTGATATGGAACAAGAGAGAGTTCTGGCCATGGAAATTCCTCTCGGAACCATCCCAGCTGTAGATCTCAAGACAGGCAATGTAAACCCTATAACAAATTTGAAAACTACATTCTCTCCAACATCGGTATCTACTTCAGGTCAACAGACATCCATGTCAAGTCAAATGCCTAATTTAACACTCGGACATCATCCAGTGAAGATTCTACCAAATTCAGATATACGTATAACACAGCAAACCAGGACATATGGTAATTCCAGTCAAGTCTCGCCAACATCTGTGATATCTCCTACTGCCCAACAAACATCTGTGTCAAGTATTGCACCTACATCAAAACTATCCATGCAGAGTCCAGTCAGGAACCTGCAGATACCTGACATACATGTAATCCAGCAAGCCAGGACAACTGCCAATTCCGATCAAATCTTTCCTACATCTGTGGTATCTACTACCGTTCAACCAACCATTCTGTCAAGTAGTAAACCTTCATTAAAAGCATCCAGCCATCAAACAGTTAGGAATATTTCAAAACGTGATGTACATGTAACCCAGCACAGTACAAATGTCAATTCCACTGAAATCCCTCCAACATCAGTGGCATCTACTACTGTTCCACAAACAAATCTGTTAAATAGTACACCTATATTATCAAGTAAAGCATCCAGGCATAGACCTGTCAGAATCCTGCCAAAACCAGGCATACATGTAACACAGCAAACTGGGACAAAACCAGGCATACATGTAACACAGCAAACTGGGACAAAACCAGGCATACATGTAACACAGCAAACTGGGACAAAACCAGGCATACATGTAACACAGCAAACTGGGACAAATGTGAAATTCATTCCAGTAACTCCTATACCAGTGAGATCCACTTCTGTTCAAGAACCATCTCTCTCAAATATTGCACCAACATCTAAAGCTTCCAGCCATCAAACAGTTAGGAACATGTTGAAAGCGTTGAAAGCAGATGTACGTGTAACCCAGCAAACAAGGACAAATGTGAACTCCATTGCACTGAATCCTACAGTGATGAGATCTACTACTGTTCAAGAACCATCTCTGTCAAGTATTGCTCCGTGTACATCTACAAAAGCATCCAGCCATCATGATCAGACAGTTAGCAACATTTCAAAACCAGGCATGCAAGTAACACAGAAAACCACAACAAACATCAACTCCATTGCATCGAATCCTACATCGATGAAATCTACTGCTGTTCACAAACCTGGGATATTGGGGATACAGCCTCTCTTAGCAAATATGTGTGTACCATTAAGGATGCCACCTGTACAAAAAACATCAGCTAATGACAATACCACCCAGAAAACAACTGAATCTGTCAAAAGTGGTGAATCCATGGATTTTGAACCTAGTAATAAAGGTGTTGTGCCAGTTAGTATATGCATTGCTAATATTGATGCAGAAACAGATATAATACCAGAGTTTGAAATATCGGGAGTTAATATGCTTGAAGGAAATGACTTCAGACTTGTGCATACTAATAAGAGAAAGAGAGAAGATAGTGTCTCTGTTCGAGACATCATACCGAAGGGAAATGGTGATGAAGAAATCAGATCATCTCCAAGTAATATGTTCAGAGCCAGTGTTGTGAAATCAGAGATTGGAAATGATACTGTGTATGTAGCCTACCAAGAGGAAGATGTGAATGAAGGGAACCCAAATAAAAAAGTGTGTTTTGAAGGAAAAAATACAAAAAGTGTTCATTCAAAGCATTGTGTAGTTAATAGTATTGATATGATAGATGCAACTACTGAAGATATTAGTTTAGACCTTGAATGTATAAAGGAGGAAGATGACATAAACATATCAGACAGTACAAAGCCATTTACCCAATCTGAGAAAAACTTACCAGCTGTGTTGGAAATGCCAGGTGGCTTACTTCAAAAATTTGAAGATCAACGTTCAAAAACCAATCCATCTAAACATTCAAGGAAAAGAAAACAAACTATTTGCTACAGAGATGAATCAGACACAATATGTAGTACAAATGAATCGACGCATTCTGAAACTGTATCAGAAATGCCTAGTTTACTACTGAGAGTTGAAACTAAAAAGTCGAAAACCAAGCCATCAAAATATGGAAAGAGAGAAAAACAACAGTATACTCCCAAGGCTGATAGTATTATATATGCCCAAGGTGAAATCATTAAGTATGGAACTTTTGTAAAGTGCAATAAATGTTCCCACTGGTTTACAAACCGCGAACTCTTAAGGAGACATCTTGTGAAGATGCACAGAGATAAAGAATGTGATACGTGCAAGATGGTGTTACCAGGAACAAGAAATTATGTTAATCACATAAAACAACATACACTTGGACCAGCATTGCTGAAAGATGAACCAGAAAAGTGTGAAGACTGTGGAAGATGGTTTATATTAAAAGACCATCCTTGTAAAGTTAAAGACAAATCAGATTTCAAGTGCGAGGAGTGTGACATGTATTTTCGGTCACAGATGCTACTCAGTCATCACATTAATGCGGTGCATGTACGAAAATTAACTTACCAATGTGCGCACTGTCTAACGTCTCATCGGCAATGGAAGCCTTTTTTATCGCACATACGGTTAATGCACCAAAACCGATATCGACATAAATGCAAGATATGTTACCGAAGATTTAGAAGCAACTCAGACTTCAAAAGCCACATGAAATTACATAAAATAAAGAATCCATTTTATTGTTGTGTATGTCGGAAAGGATTTAATGCAGAAGGTATACTGTTAAGTCACGTATGTGTTGCTAATGATACCATGTACTGTGGGAGGTGTGCTTTGAAGTTTACTGACTTCTCCAAGCTTAAAGACCATTTAATTGGGCATTTAACTCCAAAGTTCCTGTCCTCTGCAGATTCAGGACAGCCAAGGGAAATATTCAAATGCGAGGTCTGTGATAAGGTGTTGATGAGTAAGCCGAGCCTAATGGATCATATGAATACCCACACTGGTGTCAAAAAGTATGAATGTAACATCTGTCGTCAACGGTACCTCACTAGTGGTGGTTTATCATTCCATATGACGAGGTATCACAAACCAGGAATATCATTAACATGTGATATTTGCTCAAAGAAGTTCAGTATGAAAATCTTCCTGAAATACCATATGATGAGTCATGCTGATCAGAAACCACACGAGTGCAATGAATGTGGTAAACGTTTTGTTCGTAAAAGCACCCTTGAAGCACATAAATTATTTCATGGAGAGAAAATCTATAAGTGCAATGAATGTGATAAATCATTCCCTGTTATATATGCACTTAAAAAGCATTTGAATGCAGTCCATCATCCGGAGAACCTCAAGTTTATTTGTGATATATGTGGGAAGCGATATTCAGATTCAACGCAGTTGAGATTTCATACCTACACACATACTGGGGAACGGCCAGTGAAATGCGACTCCTGTCAAAGAGGTTTCAAAAACAAGTACCAATTACAGAACCATATTAAAAAAGTGCACAGGGGAAATAACTGTGTAACAGCAAACAGGGAGAAGAACTTTGAAACAACACACACAGACAAGGTCTGTGTCACAACAAACAGAGACAAGAACTATGGAACTGCAGATGAATTCAAATGTGAAATATGCAACAAAATATTGAAGTCTGAATTTTACTTTAAGAGACACCTAATGATACATAAAAATGAAGGCAATCATTTGTGTGACAAATGTGGAAGGGTTTTTGTAACTGCTAGTGGTTTGAAAAATCATAGGAAAACACACGCAGCCAAGAAAACTTTCCAATGCAAAGAATGTAATAGAAAGTTTTTAACACCAGGCAACCTTAAAACACATTCTGATTGGCGCCATAATCAGAGGGTTACGCAAGAAAAGGCTCCTTTATGTGATGTTTGCGGTAAAAGATGTGCTTCACTTGCTGGCCTCATCAGCCATTCAAAGGTTCATGAGCCAAAACAGAGAGAGAAAATAGAGAGCATGGCCTCAAACGTTGAGTAAACCCATGTATGTATACTAGCTTCAGACAATATTCTTTTCAAAAGGGTATGTACATTTATATTCCTGGAAATACTGTGAGTCTTGGAATTTCAAGGACCCCTTGAAACTCCTGTAGGTCTTGGAATTTCAAAGGACTCCTTGAAACTGCTGTAGGTCTTGGAATTTCAAAGGGCTCCTTGAAACTGCTGTAAGTCCTGTCCTGGAAAACGACCGACTCAATAATCAGTATCATAAAATGTGAATTGTCAAATAATATGTTTTGCAACATGTTGTAGAACCCTGCATGTACTTTGCTGTCAACAATTTGAAATTGACAAACTTTATCTGAATACGCCAGCAAAACTGATAAAAGAAGATTGTCCACTGTGACTTGGAAATACCACTTCAGGAAATAAAATGCATCTTTATAAATTTTTAGTTGTATAGAACCATTTCATGAATGTATATTTTTGAATGTTTAGTCACTTACCCAACCAACAATATTATTATCTTGCACAAAATTACTGGTATTTGGCTGTTAATAAGGGGATGGTCATGGTTGCTAGGGTATGGTCATGGTCGCTAGGGCCAGTTGTGTCAATATGTCTTGAGTAATATCAGTAGAATAACCCATCAAGAAACATCAACACCAAAATTCAGCCCCATTGATTAAGTAAATTTCAAGATAAAAGTTTTTGACCAAAGTTGAGATTTTTAGACCTAATTTGCATATCAGTGATGGAATCATCAATACTCCATCGATAGATACTTCCCTATTAAATTTTAGTCCAATCTGCATGGTGATTTTGGAATTAAAGATATTTTTACTGAAACTTACATTTTTATACCTAATTTGAATATAACTGATGGGATAATCATGCCATGAATAAATCTTCATCTACACATCCCAAGGAACATCCCAACCAAATTTCAGGCTCATCTGCTTTGTAGTTTTGGAGTTAACTTTTTACCAAACATCAAAACATACAACACTTGTGCAATCATTTTTATTTCACCAAATATCAAGGCAATTGGTCAGGTGGTTTAAATAGCACACATTGTAACCTTATCGAGTTCTTAATCCTGGTCTTGGTAGCGAGTTGACCGGTGTATGGTGTAGTGGGTAAGGAAGATAACCAGAGTCTTAGAGTACACTCAAAACACTACATTCTTTATTGCTACATGTGGTACACTAAAGTTACAAGCCAAGGATAATGAGTAACCCAACCCTGATTAATATTCATGTACATGCTCATGAATAGTAATACAATGGAATAGGCAGGGCACATGTCACATACATACACACAAACAAACAGACAGACATGTCAATAGCAAGACGGAACCAGTTGAGTTGTACCTGAAATGAGTTGGCACTATTAAAAAAAAAGTAACAGTAACTTATGTCTAAAGTTCATACTCTTTTAAAACAAACAAATAACTTGAAGAAAACACCAAAATATGCAATCACTCAACCAATAAAGTAAACACGCACAATATACAGTCTCTTTTTCTCGGATTCTCACCGCTGAGCGTCTCCGATAGTAGCACCCCCTGGCGGTGAGAGTCAGGGTAACATACCAGAACAATATGACAAAATTACGCAATGGTCAATGCAATAGAAGAGTTTATGAAGAATAAATATACAATAAATAACAAAATAAGTATATTACTAATGGAGAAAAAAGGGTTTAGTCAGTATTTCCCTGTAATTACTACAGACTACCTTATTTGCATGATGTCTGAGATGTCAAAAACTTGATGTCAATTTCTAAAATTATTCTGAAAATCACAAATAATCTATTTTTCTCCCCAAACCTGCTTACAATCAGATAATTATTAAAAAGTACAGATTGAAGATGCTAAAATAATTAATAAACAATCATGTATATAGAAAGTCAGATTATATAATGATGTAGTTTTCCATCCAGTCTCCATGGTAACGTATTTAAACATCTTCGACTTTGTTCACCATGTCACCATTGACCCCAGCTGGAGGACTATCACGCTTGAATCTACCGCCATTGTCGCCATCGACTTTGTTCACCATGTCACCATTAATGACCCCAGGTGGACCAAGATCATTTTCACCCCTACGATAAGTAACAACTTCGTCAATAATGACCGACAAGAATAGTACAATGACGGTGAATACCAAATGCTTCTTCATGTCTAGGTAATCAAATATAATGCATAGACAGTGCAATGTGTTACCATGGAAACGAGTTGGGGTGAACAAATCGTCTGGTTAGATAAAAAAAAAGCGTTTACTAAGATTACTACATCTGAAAACATCGAAGTTACCATCGTCGTAAACCACAGCCTCTTTTACGGCACCGTTCAAAACGCGTCGTCGTAAACCATAGCCTCTTTTACGGCACCGTTCAAAACGCGCCGTCAACTTCACAGTGCAGTGTCACAGAAGAAATAACAGCTCTGGTGTTCGAGAATGAATTGTTACATTATAATTGTTATATTTCAATCCTTATAAGGGTGTATGTTGCTTAACACACTGAAAATGTAGCAATATTGGTAAAGTTTCTGTCAAGCCAGATGATAAACTGCAACAGTGAAGCGACTTTATAATATTTCCTGTGTCTATATTTGATGTACGTGTTTCTTTTACCTTTCGTCGTACGTGCTATGTCCTCAAGTTTGTCCAAATAATAATTAGTCCTTCCATGCCAAATTAATATTCGTGTAAACACGAATGCATCCTGAAAGCCCACAGACTTCTGTAAACCTGATTTGGCATACCTACAGGAAGTCTGACCTCTCTTCCCTGACCTATGACACTTTAATATAAAGAAGTCTCCTGAAACCGTGTTGGACGAGTTGTGCTTGTGAGGCAGTAACATATACCAACCTATGTGTAAACACCAACCGTTCAACTATATAGTAACCCTAGGTTAGGAGCTAGGAACCCTTGTTATAAGAACCCCGAGTGGTGGACAACTTGAATTCTCACCTGATATTAAATGTAGATCTAAGTGTTTCTTGATAACGGCGAAATCACAGGAATTTGCTCAAATTTGCTCGGTCACACCCTGATCATGAGACACACCTCACTAGTCACTGAGACTGTCGTGGCGCCAACAGTTGCGTCTCGAATAATTTCAGATATACACAGACACTTGTGACGTGTAATAGTAAGTTTTAGCATGTTATAATTAGTTGATGAATATCCCACACAAGCCACAGTATATGAAGGGAAAGCATTGGTATAGGTTCCAGATCCATGAATTTGATTGCCAACATCATAAATATGTTGTTGTTGTTGTTGTTGTTGTTGTTGTTGTTGTTGTTGTTGTTGTTGTTGTTGTTGTTTTTGTTTTTGTTGTTGATATTTTTTTTAATTTTAATTTAAAATAATTTAAAATAATTTTTACATTTTTTTTTTTTAAATGTCTTGTGTTTTAAACCATCACAGTGGAGCGAGCGCCACTGTCTATGCTTAAACAGATTGTTTAAGCTACAAATTTATCCACAATTTGACCGTTATCAGCCCTCCTAGAATTTCGTGAGGTTTTACAAGAGCACGAGTTCTCATTTTCAATTACCAGGTAGTTCTTTCAAAATCTTCTTCATCACTTATATACAGCAATATTATTGATATTTGATTTTATATCACAAGCGCAAACCAATTCAACACGTTCGAACAGAAAATGTTGGCTTGGGCATTATCACAACTTTGGTAAAGAGTGCGAACCCTTGTGCAGACATGTACAGATCTAGACACTCCGTTGTGATATTACCCTCTCTTACGTGATGTTATTTAACTGAGGTGTATCATGGGCCACAGGTGTCTGTGGTTAGATACAGCTAGAGAAAAACAGTGTCGTGTCTCCATACAAACTCTAACTGGGGCAAACATTTCCGGTGAATAGATATAAGGTATAGTTTACGACATGACAATTGTCTCTACCTATCTTTCATGTATTGACACGTCGTCAAAACCCATACACTGCACTGATAGCTATACAATACGATGAACAACGGACGATGGAGGAGAGCAATAGTTCAATGTAGGATAAAAATGCTAAGTTCTTTTATTTAGGGTTCTTTTTTTTTTTTTTTTTTTTTTTTTTTTTTTTTTTTTTTTTCTTTGAGTCGCCTCGAGGCGATCAGGCTAAAAACGTAAACATGTACTACGAAAGTCAATTCAAGCAAAATAACGAAATTAAAATAGCAATGAATGATTAGCCGACATCTACATCGGATTTTAATCAAATTGGGTTAACTGATATAACAGTATGACGAAATTACACAATGCGATAGAAGAGTATAGTCTACCAGAGTAGGAATAAATGTACAGTAAATCACAAAATACGTATATTACTAAAGCAGAAAAAAAAGTTTAGTACGTATTTCCCTGTAATTACTATAAGACTACCTTATTTCTGTGATGTCAAAGATGTCAAAGACTTGATGTCAATTTCTAAATCACAAATAATCCACTTTTCTCCCCAAACCTGCTTACAATCTGATAATTATTAAAAAGTACAGATTGAAGATGTTAAAATGATTAATAAACAATCATGTATATAGAAAGTCAGATTATATAATGAAGTAGTTTTCCATCCAGTCTCCATGGTAACGCATTTATACATCGACTTTTTTCAACACGTCACCATTGACCCCAACTGGCCCTGGGTGACGACCACCTTCATCCCTACGATCAGTAACAGGGGTAGGTAAGAAATCTTAGCGACGATATAAATATCGCTAGCTGCGTTACAGATATACAGCAGCTAAGAGACAAAATCTCGGTAGTTGAGATACCATTGAAAAGCCTACAAAATCCAACGAGCTTCGATACAGACACGTGACCAAATGATGACGTTTCAACATGGCGACCTACAATCGCGTCATTGAATGTAGATTGCTGGAAAGGTAACAATTTTCCTCACGTATCAACAAGCTTTTTTCAAAATTTGACAGTTGAAGACTTTCACATTACATAATACACGGTTGAATACTTTGTTCATGATCCCATGAACATCAGACTCACTTTTAGTACACTTGCCTTGTTGAATAGCCAAGATTTTATAGAAACTTGGACCAAATAGTATAGCTGTGACGTCAGAAGATGTCCTTCCCACTTTTATGATGTACTTTCAATGATTACATTAGACTAATTATTCACTGTAACCACAGAGCTGACTGAGGACCACCTTGGCTTTGAAACTACTTTTAAAAGGAAGTGGTGTCCTGTTGATTTGAAAACATTGTGTCAAGTTTTATGAATGAAATCTATCTATACAATCAACTAGTTAACATAGACGATCTATCCACTTGCTCGTCCGCAGCTGTATCGGCTCGTATGATGTATTTGTAGTGGATATTGTCGATTTTCCGGTTCCAAGATGCATTGCGCAAGATGACGTCGCTTATGTTGTTAGATTTAGTCTTGTTTTGTCTTTATTACATTTGGAATAACATTTTCATCAGGAAATGATGGTAAGACATGTTGACCTCTTTAATTATGGGTGATTTTATAGAACGAAGACTGAACTCCATCGATGACAGAGTGGGATTTTACGGGTAAACCATCCCCTGAGTAGCGCTTGCAAACCCCTCCGCACGAACAGAATACATGGCATTCAATGGAGAGACGCGCAATGCATCTTGGAACCGGCACCAGGTCTATTCATCAACGCCTTCACCTAATTTAAATATGTAAATACTCTAGCACACTTGAAATGTATACGTTTGGTTTTTAGTATTGTTATGCATATATATCAAAATGTAAATATTGTATTCGAAGGCCAAAAAACTACAATTATTTCAAATTGGTTCCGGATACCCCACCCAAACTAGTTTTTTACTCCCACCCTTAACTATTTTTCAGGTAATTCCAAAAAAATTACGAAAAATCCCGCGAGAAATAGTGAGATTTGAAGATGTCATTTCTTCGTGTGACCCATAACGCAAAGACCATATGGAAGGCCTCTAGATAAACAACGGGAAACACAACCTGAACCAGACAAAAAAAAGAGATATTTAACAAAACAAAATTTAAAAAATCCAACCTACCCAACCTATTTCGAAATTGGGCGTTATCGGAATCACATCATCTTTTTCATTTGGCCTAATTAGATAAACAAAACAAAAAAGATTTGTTTCTTGCCAGCACGCGCATCACTTAAATACCCTCGCGTCGGTCTTTTTTCTGTGTGCTTGTCCAGCCCATGCAGTCTGCAGATCTGTGGGGAAACACAAAAATAACCCTCCCTACTTCAGTGAAGACAACTGCAGAGCCAATCAAGAACAAGCAAATGACATCTGCCCCACATACACACTTGCTCTAAAGTACTAAATATAAAGAACAGTAACTGCCATAAATAGTAGACTGAGTGACAGGTTTCTTGAGAATAAAAAATTAAAAAAATTCTGCGTCGTCACACCATTTTAGACTAATTGTCCAATCTAATTAAAATCCGATGTAGATATCGGCTAATCGTTCATTATTATTTTACCTCGGTATTTTTGCCTGAATCTTCGTGATACATGTTTACGTTTTCCACGTGATGGCCACGTGATGGCCGCCTCTGAGTGAACTATTATGTAAAGTGGGCAAACAACAAATGACGCATTATAATACAAGTCTGTACTTCCAACATGCTGTGCCAAGTGCAGTTGTTTACTTTCCCGTTTGTAACAGGTTTCGTTATTCAATACTTCAGTGTCGGCAGTAATGTAACTATAAGTTCTTCTACCCCCACCCCCACCCCCACCCCCACCCAACATGACGTACGTGTTAAATTACTGAAATGAGGAAATGAAATAAATACTACGGGGGGGGGGTGACATATGATGGTACAATACATAGGATTAAGAATCTTCTATTTACCATGTATCTTCCCCATTGTTGTGATAGTATTTTTAGTCAAACTTTTAAACTCGCGATCGATTTTTGCCCCACGTAACAGTAATAGATTGAGTAAACAAAAGTTTCGGCGGAAAATCAATTTTCTTTTCAGCTTCGATGTTGAAAATAGTCATTTCTACGTAGGCTAGAAGACGACGAGGCAGCCATGGAGCTAAAAGTACAGATTCTTCTGTTTTCCTGTGTGCTTATTTGTTTGGTGAAGTATGCGTACGGCTGGGGAGCGGTAAGTACCTGTGTGGTTTCCGACTGCAGAGAAGTTTACAGTTACGAGCGAATCCGAGTAGGTTTCTTGCGTTTATCTATGACCATGGCGCTTTGTAAATAATACTACAGGAGAAATTAAGTTGCCTTAGTGTTTCGCTTGTGGGACATGTTGTTTTGAAGACAAAGCCACGCACATTTCAACTCGAGACTAACAATAATAATAACAACAAGTACAGCAGGAATCTCATTGAAAATTGATACAACATTGCTGTTCTTTTACAGTGTAATAAATACAAATATAAACTTACGTCTGCTGAGAAATTTAGACACATAGACTTGATGAATTTAATGGCGTCAAGTTTGTTTACTTTCTAGTCTAGTTCTTGACCACTATGTTCCGATTTTACACCACCTTATCTTCACATATTACGTCTAGTCAATGTCGTTACTCAAGATAGATAACGTAGATAACGTAGTGTAAAATTGTAACAGGGTCGTCAGGAACTAGACTATTTACTTCCAACTGATAATGAACATGGCAATGTGTCTCCTTTTACATCTGTAATGTGCGACACATGTATATATAATAGTATCACTGTATCATTTCATTAATTTTGCCATTGTTGTTGCGCGTGTGTGTCTGTCTGTGTGTGTGTGTGTGTGTGTGTGTCTGTCTGTGTGTGTGTGTGTGTGTGTGTGTGTGTGTGTGTGTGTGTGTGTGTGTGTGTGTGTGTGTGTACATCATGTCTGATGAGTAAAGCATGAAGGCATCATAAATTCTCCTGTAATCTGACAGAATTCTTATCTCAAATCATGTTTTTATCGCATATAGTTTATGGGGCCATGGATCAGATCTTAATATATTTATATCTA